>NC_082397.1:26781864-27081864 GCF_031168955.1 Gadus macrocephalus
GGCAAATTCCGTGCCCATATCACGGAAATCGGCGTGTTTCCGTGATGATCCCACGGATTTTGAGTTAAGCGTCCGTGGTCATTTCACGGATTCCTGTGAGACCAGGTTGAGATCAACAGTATAACATACATTTTTTTATTATTCACAGACCACCCTTGCAACATGTTATTCCTTCTCTTTCATCCAGCCAGTACATAGCACAGCTCAAACTCAAACCATAAAAGATTTTCTTTCTGAGAATGTGAGCCAAGTTGAGACTAAAGATATTGTTGACTCAATTCTGGTCTCGATGAGAAGCAGGAAGAGACAGAAGCTGACAGTCTTCCAACCAAGGCCCCCTGACGGTATGTGTCACTTTCAGCTCAATATTGGCCGAAACTAGTTAAGCACTCAAAACACGTTGCATTAACATTTTGAGTCTGATGGTGCTTCCTTAAGGCCTGTGCAGTGTCCAATATCCACATCCATTGTGGATTGATTAATTGGCTATTCTGATCATATAAGCCACAACACACATTGTACCTGCTTTGGGATAACTTAAGGGTTGTGTACAATTTCTTTTTTCAAAGTGTGAGAGAGTGAGCCCCCCCTCGGAGAAAAAATAAATGTTCTAAATGTTTTGAAAGCTATTTTAATTATTTTACACATTTTAAACATCTCTGATCATAATTTTAAAACATTTTAAACATTTATTTTTTCCATTTTGCTAAAGTTAGCCAGCAATATTATTTTCTAGGGCTGTCCCCGACTCTGAATTTTCTGAGTCGATCAGATCTGCCTTTTCAGTCCGGAGATTCGACTATTCGGCGGGGTTTGTTTACTGGCGTTGCTATGGTGACCTAAATTATTATAAGCAACTGAAAATGATGCCGGTTTGAAACTAAAACTGGGATTCTGAAAAAAGTATAAATGCTATCAAAATTCCGTTTCGATAGTATTGAAGATACAAGTGTGTAGATTTGTTTAATGGTTTGAACGATGGTAAACGGTTGCAATAGGAATGAGTTACGATGTCTAGAAATAGGTGTATCAGAATGGGCAGACGTCTTCAATAAAAACAGCTGAAAACGAAGCGGTATGAAACTAAAACTGTGATTCAGAAGAAATTTTAAATGAGATCAAAATTCTGTTTAGATATTATTGAAGATACAAGTGTGTAGATTTGTTAAATGGTTTGCACGAAGATAAACGGTTGAAAATTGATTTAGTTATGTTACTTCTACAGTTGAAGTACGACTGATGATTTGAATCATCGACTTTCAGGTTTTTTTTCGGGTTTATCTTTTTCTCACGTCGCCCCCCCCCCCCCCCCCCCCCCCCTGAAGAACTCCGGCGCCCCCCAGTTTGAAAACCACTGTTCTAAAGTAAAGAATTTTCAAGAAATACCACGACACTGACAAGAGATACGTTTACTGAAACATATGAGGGACAACTCCACAGGCCTTCTCTCCAGGGGCATAGGAACGAGTTTAACATTGGAGGGGACACATATCGGAAACCTGACAGATCCATTAATGGTTCGAAGAGAAATATGTCATAAATGAACTACACTGCAAAACAATCACAAATGTATTTTATTCTTCTAAAAAGATACATTTGTAAAGGAAAACACATTTTGAATGGCAGTATTGAACTGATACATATCAAATCAATTCTTTAATTGCAGGCCTTATCATACCGTTTTGTAGACTGATGAATAACATGTGTGTGTGTGAGCTTTACTAAATGTGAATGCAGGTTACCTTGACAAACAATGATTCTGGGAATAGTTTAAGTAATTTAATATTTAAATTGAAGTCATGTCACCGGACGAGACGTTGGAATGCTTTGTAGATTATTGAAGAGAGATATTGATGTGACCTTCAAGGCTAGCTTGTTCTTTTGTTAGTTACTTGTAATTCTCAAATAAGTAATAAGGTAAGTGGTGCTAAATGGATATTTGACTATTTTAATTCCATTGCCATTTCAAAAATGGTGACTAAGGACTTCATTAACGATGGAATCCACTTAAAACAGATAAAAAGATAGCATATGACAACATTAGGAAGGAACAGAAATTATGTTGTTGTTTTTAATGTCTGGGTGAAAGACAGAAGTAGTGTCAGCTCTAGTTCACATATCACATTTATGCCAAAAATGCGGCTAAACTACCTTGTAATATTCAACGATGTAATGATTCATGTGTGGTTATTTCTGTAGCTGGGGAATTTTTAACCTTGAATGACCCTAGCAACGAGGTACAACGGAAAACAATTCCAACACATTTCTTGCAACATAAGGGATGATAAACAAGTGTGGTAAGCGAAGTAGGGGAAAATAACAACTGCCACCAACAAGTCTCATCGTCATCAATATGATGATGATTAATCATTATTATCACTGACGTCTGCGTGATCCACTTTGTACTGACTGGTGAAAAGTGACAAATGTAAAGAGTGATGGGGCCCTAGGGTCCGATCACAGTGGACATGGAAGGTTCAGATGCCCCATTCCCCAGGAGCAAGGCAGGGTGGATTAGAAGCTTGGCTGACACAGAGACCTCTGGGTTCATTATTACTGCAGCCTCCATAGAGGGACTCAAACCCTTATGGGGGCACTTCATTTCATCACCTCGCCCCTACCTGATGGGCGGGCTGTTGTTTACTAGTTTAAAGGGTAAAGGCAAATTAATATAAGGATACTAGGAGCTTCTGTGAAAAACTAACGCACAGTGTAAGAGGGTGATCATAAACAAGACTCAGAAATAAGTCTTTCATCATTCATACTATTGATATTGTGAACCAAGAATAAAAGAAAGCCCGATTTAATAAATATTCTGCCAGACACGATAGTCAGGAGGGAATTCATAAAAATTGTGCACTTCTGGAAAAGTTTTTCATTTTTGGCAGGGTGTTAGGTATGGGCCTAACACCGGGATTCCACCGGACGCGTACGCGCTGCGGAACGACTGCGCCGCGGAATGGCTGCGTCCTCTGCCCTGCGTCCATTCCTACCGGCCGCGTAACGGCAGCGTAGCGCTGCCTTGCGAGCCAGCCGTATTCACGCGAGATCACGAGATCACGCAATAATCTTAAACCTAATGTACTCACCTTCCAGTCCCAAAACTATTGCAATTAAATGCCTCGCTTTGTCCTTTCTGACATTTTCCTTATAAAAAGGATGATTTGGTACATAAATTACTTCATGTTGCTGAACTTCGACAATGAGTCTCTCGTCGTCCATGTTGCCGACCCTCTGAGACCCTTTGATTGATTGACTGCTGACCTGGTGCCACCGGTCATGACGTAATAATGTTGATGTGAAGTTACATGAGCTGAGTATTGTGTTTTATTTTGAAAATTGACCGGATGCTCTATGGCTTTTACTTTTCACTTCCTGCCCGGCTCGACCTGCTCTGTCGAAATTGACGCGGTTTAGCAGCGGCTCGCGGCAAAAATAGAATTGGACGGAAAGATAGCGCCGCAGTGCCGCGTGCCGCTCCTGGGACGCTGCTGAAACGTTCCGCGGCGCGCCCGGTGGAAATGGTCTCATTGATTAGAGTGGAAGCGATCAGCAGCGGTGACCGCGGCGCAGCCGTCCCGCGGCGCTTTCGCCTCCGGTGGAATCAAGGCTTAAGGTTTTAAAAAATCTGTGGATGCAAGTTGGGGCCAAAATGGCCCCCGCTGAAAAGAGAAAAGGTTATATCTCAGCTTCCTTTAGTCTTAAATTGTTGCATATTTTTGGATGTGTTTTTTCTGCTTTGTTTGATAAAAGGTATCCAATTCTGATATAGTCTTACTATTTTAAGTCCATTTCTATGTTAAATGTATTATCATAGTCCTATTTAGCTCAAATAAACTGTCAATACCTCTGAAAAAGTCACATTTAAATATTAGTCAGGGCACTAGAGACATATTTTGTTACCTCCAAGGTATGCTTTTCTTTTTTGATTGGACAGGGCGCTAGCACTATTGTGTCAGAAAGCACACGTGGTGATCAAAAGGACCATTGTTGAGGATTTAGATCACAATTTCAGAACTAAGCCACAATGAAGTTATATTTGGCTTTTCAACATGTGAAGGATCAATATCAAATTTTTGTGAAATAACACAATGAAAAATACATACTTAAACATTATATATTTATTTAAAGGTTTCTGTTGTGGCTGAGGCCCTCCCCTTTGCCCTGTCTTCCTTGAACCCTCTTCCTTCCTCTAGACCGTCGCCTCACTCTTCATCATTATTCGTACAGCCTCCCCACACTTGCACAATGTAGTACAGCGAAGTCCAGCTCGGTGGCACTTACAGTTGCCTTTACAGGCAACCACACAGCCACAGTTGAGGAGAAGTGAACATCCCTTGCTGACATCTTCCAGGTCTTTCCAATACGGCACCCAGACCTTGATTCTGTCATTCCATTCTCAACCCCACTCACTGGGGTTGGGAATCTCTGGAGTTTTGGACAGGGATTGCTTCCAGACAAAAGCTGCAGTGTGCAGGGCACGCTTCCCATGCTGGAATAAAGCATGCTTGGTCGGGAAGGATTGAATCAAGGGACTTAAGGCCATGAGTAAAAAGAAGCTTCTGGGCTTCATCGACTGACTTGACACTGCAGTTCTTACTATACATGAGTACAGTCCAGCTTTCGAGGACTCGCATGTGCACTGATTCCAGTGTGAGGCTGGTTGGATCTTGGGTGATCGCAATGAGGGTCTTCGTGACTTCTGGGTAAGCTGCCGATGCATTCCATGCAGTTTTCTTGCCAATTCCATACATTGCTGATACCACGTCACATCCTGTGAACGCATGGAAGAGGGGCGGTGCTTGGCATTTTTGAGGTCCAAGCATTCCTGAGATGAGGTGGATTGGGATATCTTTGTATGCCTTCCCTGATCCACAACCAATCCATAGCTCTGAGAGCCCCAACTCCTGGAACAGAGTGATGGCCAGCACAACCACATCACTGTCTACTGTCCGTAAGGTAAGCCTTGGTGTGACCCTGTTCAGCAGCATGACGTAAATGTAACATCATCCGAGACCCTGCTGTCCCACCACGCTTGACACAAGTCTGGGATTTGAGACTTGCCTCTATATACCTGTACTTGTCCCAGACTGCATCCACTTGTTCTCCTTTCTGTTATCAGGCTGTGTAAGTATGGCGTCAAGTCCATCTGAGTGTACTCTCCAAACACTCACACGCTGGGATTTGATGATATGTATGACTGCTGCCATATGACTGCTGCCATATTTGAAAACAAAATCAAACCCCGCGCAGACGCTGGTTAGTTACATGAAAGCACAACCACAGAAGCTTCTTTGGCTGATGGAGAGGGGCTAGGACCTGGTATTCTTGGTAAGCACCAAAGATCTGACGTGGTTCCTGACCGCAGCTTGCCTTGATCGGATAAAGATGGCGGCTCACGCTGATTTTCATGCTTTAAGAAGTCATCAATGTCCAGATCAGGACGGGCTTGTAAGGACATGAAGAGCTTGGTGACAAGAGCAGTGTCACAGGTGTCACCAGTGTCTAGGGTAATGAGCTCTGTACCCGTTTCTTTGAAGGGATTGATTATTTTATCTTCCTCTGGAAGATTGCATAGTTCTTGGTGCAGGAACTTCTTCTGTTCAGCAGCTGAGGTGTCTGGATGTTCCAGACTTTCCTTCTTGCTTGAGGCAAAAAAACAGGCAACCTCAAACTCGTCAATGGGCCGTATTACTTCTGGTTTCGAGAACTCATTTATCTCTTTGGCATACAGGCCCTTTGAACCACTGTCCTCCTGCAGAAACTTGATACTGTGCTCCTGGCTCTGATCAAGGGCCATTAGGGCGATTTTTTTATCTCCCCGTTGGACCACAAACTTCCCCTTCATGAATGCCTCGTGTACTGCTGGATGGGTATCCGGCAGGTTTGCCATGTCCTTCAAGAATACTGGCACCCAGCGGGCATAATTTGTGTGCCCAAAGGCAAATAACCACGGGCACAAATCTTTAAAGGCATTCAGGGTCATTGGCCAATTGCCCACTCGCTGACCACGGCTGAGGCGGCAGTTGATCATCATCTCTCACATTTAGCCTGTTGGCTATTGAGGCTGTTGGAGCATTATTCCTAATCGACTCTCCCACATCTCCATGAGGCCCATAGCCCTCTTGGCAATACTCTTCATATGCCTGTAGTTTGAGTACATGGAGCCAGGCAAGGGTAAGCTGGTAGGCATACCATGTACGTTTGACATACTTGCCGCTTAGTAGAGATGCTGCAACACCAGAATTGAAGATCTTTGCAAGAGCAAACATCCTGTCCCATCCAGAGCCAGCTAACAGCTTACCTCCAAACTCTTGGGATATAATCTCAATATGAAGGAAACCCATGAATCACACAATTTTTGATTCGCCAACCTCGTCAGGGAACTTCCACTGGCATTTTTTCTGTTGCATATACAGAGGGAAGTCAGCCACTATGACTGGAATCTGACCAGGATTTACAAAGTCAGTGGCCCTCATGACCACAAGCATTGAGTGTTTCTGCATGGCCATAGATGAGGCCTCCTCATAAAAAACAGGGAAAACCCCAACTGTGGCCCTTGGCCAGACATCTTCTTTGCGTTGGCCATAAGAGAAGAATCCAGAGTAGGTCACTGGTGTGTCTTGAAGTAGTCCATATTTTTCTCTCAGGACTGTTTGGAGATGGTTTAGCTATGCTTCGTCAGCGACGCCTGCTCGAGCGTTCTCAGTGAAAGCTGGTCGGGCTGTTACCTCTGGAATTTATGGCAGCTTGATTTCCCCAGAATATTCAGCGATATATGGCACAATGGCAAAGTCATCCCGAATCTTGATAGAGGTGCCTTCAGAACCTTCAAGTGTTAGAGGAGGAGGGTAAACCCCCAGGTTGTCATGAGTGAGATGGTTGGTTAGGGATATAGCGGTACCGTGGAGCTCAAATTGACCAGACGCATCAATATTATCAACTCCACCAGTGGTGAAAACTCCCCACTTCATGTTTGAGGGAACAAAAACTCCATCAACTACATACTGCATTGACATGGCACAGGCAAGCCCCCTCCTGACATCCATGACTCGTTCATAAGATACCGACATGCCAAGTGCATGGAAGGTTTTGATGATGCCTTTATTGCGATCATTTCCATGCAGTTTCAGTCCCACATAGAGCGGAAAGGGTGTTTCTCTCTCCTTCCTCTAATAGAGAGTGAGGGCTTGACTACTTTGCTTTGCAGCATGGCTGCATATCAACTGACTTATAGTGCAGGCAACTCTGACCCTGGCATTGATGGTGGCCTGATTCTCTTCATTCTGCTCAAAATAGCCTGAGCCTTGAATCAATACATCAAGAAGGGTCTGAAGAGGTTTTGCTGGCTCAGTTAGACAGGTTGATGTAAAGGATCCATTGAAAAGCATCTGTTGCAGAAGGATGTATTTGCGCAGCATTAGACCCGCTTCAACAATGTTCTTTGCTTCATCACTTGAAGGCAAGAGGTCTGAGCCACTGCAGCACCAACTGTCTTCTTGTGGGCTATGTAGATATCACGGCCCTCTGAGAAAGCTGCCCACTCAGGCCCAAGCTTCTTTAGGAGGTGCTCTTTGAATCGTACACCATTCACATATGTTCCACTCCAGTCTGAGCCCAGAACTGCTCTAGACGACGATCATAAAGTTTCCTCAAGTCAGCTTGCTTAAAGGTAGATTCATTATGCTGCACATATGCTACAAGCTGATCATACTGCATTGGCATTTTCATTGCTTCTGATTTCTTTCTTTCCTCTGCACGAGCACCACTGCTTAGTTTTGTGCAGCAGGATGCATGATTACTAATATCTCCAGCACTTGCATCAACTGCCGTGTTTAGTCTGGCATAAACTGACCAGTTTTTTGATTCCATGGCCCATTTCTGGAGATTCTTTGAACAGTTGTCACTCCTAGCCCTGTGAATGGGCTCAGTGGAATCATCATGTTTTTCACAGTACACACACTGCACTTTTTTACGTTCTAGGCTAGCAATCAAACTTGACCTGTTTTTTTTGGGATTGAAAGTAGTCACATCACTGGTTGATTCCTCTCTTGCTCTCTTGTTTCTGGCTCGCTTCAAATTATGAGACCGGAAGTGTCCTCGATATCCATGATGATATTAAGCTTGATTTTTTTCCAAGGTGCGGGCCATCCCTGATCCATCTTTTAATCTTTCCAATGTCACTCCGAGAGGCAATGGGATATTAGCTTCACCAAATGCTATCAAATCTTGATCAAGGGTTTGATATGCTTTGAGATAACGCTCCATTTTATATGGACATCGCAAATCTTTGTTTGATTTCTGTTGACACAAGCAACACAATGCCCAATCTATTCCTCGTCTTGTAACGTATTTACATCACTCTTGATGAGATATGTACAACTTCAGACTTGGCATATGAAGAGGGAAGCCTGAAATGTAGAAGGATGGCCGCATCAGAATTTAAATGTTAGCTAATGTTTAGAGACTTCTGAATTGAATCAATGAAATTGGCAACATATACATATCAGGGCTGTATTTGTATGACTAGCTATCTCAGTAATCAAGATCAGTTTAAACTGTAGGCCTGGCTGTAATCAGTGAAGGCTGTTGAGTGGAATCAAGTCACCCATGTCTGAAATGTTGGTGAAAATTGTTATACACATCTCTATATAAGCTCTCCGAGGACTTCTAAGAAGAATTCTAAGAATTAACCACATCAAGTTAGCCAAAGTAAAAGCTGGTTTCCCATCACTTTAAATTAAATGTTCATATGTTATCATGAATTATTACTAGGGGTGTAACGGTACATGTATTTGTATTGAACCACTTCGGTACGGGGTGCTCGGTTCGGTACGGAGGCGTACCGAACGAGTTTCCATACGGACATATTAAGTAGAGGACCGCATGCGTGGAACATTCTGCAGCCGCACATGCACAGTTGCGCACACCATAGCTGTGTTCAAAATCGTTCCCTATTCACTCACTCACTATTCCCTATATAGTGTTCATGATATAGTGCACTATTTAGGGAACAAACAAACGAGAATTCGGACACTATGCTGAACATTTCTAAACGTCAGTAAATGCGCCGGGTATTTGTGTGACGCAGACAGATGCGCCCACATCATGTAAACAAACTGGGCACTCACGAGGAAAGCTGGAGGTTGTATTGATGTTGAATGTTACATTTCATTGTTCAAGTTCTTTTAAATTAATTTTGAATGTTAAATATTCTGTTAAATCCCAAATAAATTGTTGACATTTCTAAACGAAAGCCGGAGACTCCATCATTAAATGTATTTGTTTTCGCTGTTATTCAGCTTTTTCTTCTCCTCCAGAAAAACACGACCGCATTGCATTGTGGTATACGGGAGTAACATGTAGGGTACATCGTATGTACACTCAAATTTTGGGTATTTTAAGTGCACTATATAGTGCATGAAATTAACCGCTGACAATTCGAACACCACTAGAAAATGGCGAGCACCCTATTTAGTGCTCGCCATTTTCTGAGCAACAACTTGAAACT
Organism: Gadus macrocephalus; assembly: GCF_031168955.1. Classification (NCBI taxonomy): domain Eukaryota; kingdom Metazoa; phylum Chordata; class Actinopteri; order Gadiformes; family Gadidae; genus Gadus; species Gadus macrocephalus. The sequence goes on from NC_082397.1 coordinate 26,791,376, forward strand.
GTTTAGTGTTGCAATTTTTCATTGTTGCGCATTAGATTGAGAAAAGATTTGTTTTTAAAGAAACAGTGTGAACCTTATTCATGTTATTTAATCTGAGCAACAACTTGAAACTGTTTAGTGTTGCAATTGTTAAATTTTGCACATTAAAAAATATATTTTTTAAAGAAACAGTCTGAGCCAATGTTATTTATTTTTATTTCTACATTTCAGAATCTTGTATTTATATTTTTGAGCAGAATTCCAGCTTTGTATTGTCTAATGTTCCTATTGTTAAAAGCACAAAAGTGTGTTATGAACAACTAGCACATATATTTTGCATTTTGTTTTCTTACTGTACCGTAAATGAACCGAACCGTGACCTCAAAACCGAGGTACGTACCGAACCGAAATTTATGTGTACCGTTACACCCCTAATTATTACCCAATAATAAATGGTGGAAGCTGTTATGAGAGGGCTCCCCAAATCAAATACTAAAATATACTTAACACAACTTCCTTGGTTGTTCAATCTGCTGATTTTCTTTCAATGTTGAAATGAAGAGGAATTTGGAGACCTTAGCTAGCTAGCAAGCTCAGTAATCAACATAGCAACTTCAAACTAACTACACAGAGAAATGTGGGAAAGTCAGTGTACCCTAAAATATGTAAAATTACTGTACACTTACCTCAGAATATAATTATTATTTTCTTGGGAAAGTAGGGAAGTAGGACCTTGAAACATCCAAGGGTGTCGCAGTGGTTCAGTGGTTAATGCAAACCACCTTGTTTAATTTATGCCATGTTTTTTTCATTTTTTTTCATTTTACAATGGACTAAATATTAGAGTAAAACCAACTAAATCCGATAGCAAAGCTTGGCTAAACTGGTCGAACACATTCTGGGGCATTTCATAGAACACTGAAACAATTTCTGTACCTTATTTGACTTTCAGAAATAGCCAGTTTTTGGTAAAGGCCAAAACAAGATTTTTCACACTAGAATGATTGTAATTAGTTCAATATTATTCCTAAAGGGTGAGTATATGGGTTTAGAGGCCTGAATGATCTTTATTTAATTTCAGAGATGGACCGTTTTTCAAGGAAAACATGACTATAATAATCCATTAAACATAAAAATGGACTCAAAATAAGAAGACTATATCAGAATTTTGTTCCTTGCATTACACAAAGCAGAACAATTACATTATACAACAATTTAAGACTAAAGGAAGCTGAAATATAACCTTTTCTCTTTTCAGCGGGGGCCATTTTGGTTCTTTATGTATACCGGCCACTAGGGGGCCGCCCAAACTTGCGTCCACAGATTTTTAAAAACCTTGGGCCCATACCTAACACCCTGCCAAAAATAAAAAACTTTTCCAGAAGTACACAATCCCTATGATTTTTCACAAATTCCCTCCTGACTACAAGCATAAACAATATTTTCAAATAGGATTTCAATTGTATCATTACGGGACATATAATTAAACATATGAGTAAAGGCAGACAAAGCCTATTAGGCGTATTCTTTATGTGAATTGAAAAAGCCAAACGAAAACAATGAGAATCGATAAGCACAAGGGATTGTTACAGGTCAGACTGCGATGAGCACTGGCCTTAAATAGTAGTTATTACCATCATGTTTTACACACAAATTAGATAAATAAATATTCATTATAGAAAGATAAATAATCAGAGAATTCTGGTAAGCATTGTATGGAGTTGATTGTTCGGGCTGTATCATCGATTTGGTTACTTTGAATCTAAGCTAAGGTTAACCTAAGCTATTTATCCATCTGAAACATTCATAGGAAACATTTTTCAATATTTATATATATTTATACTATCATTTGGTAATTCTAAAAAAACACATGCGACTAGAAACCTATCAAAGAACCCAACAGAGATTAGAAAATATGGTATTTTTTGGTATGCGCCAACCAGATGGAAGGTGCATTGGCGAACAGGCAGTCAAAAACTAAAGTGTGCCAGACCCCTGGACTGAAGCACAGTTTAACCTATGAGACTTAAGAGCAGATGGTGTTGCTCCTATGTGAACAGACCCAGTAGCAGGCCCGCCGCTCCCTATACGCAGAGTACGCAGAGTGCGTAGGGCACCAAGTATAGGAGGCACCAAAAATTAAGGTTTGTTAAAAAAAATAAATTAAAAATACATTATTGAATAAAAAATATATGTAAATTAGTTATGAAGAGTTGTTTGTTCTTAATTGCATAACCTATCACTCAAATTCTGCAAATTAGATGTTTTTACCTAATATATAAAACGTGCTTCCCCCCCCCCCCCCCCCCGCGCTATCGTAGGGCACCGAAACGGCGCCCCCCCCCCCCCGCGCTATCGTAGGGCACCGAAACGGCCAGCAGCGGCCCTTCCCAGTAGTCATGGTTATTACTCTGCTTAATGCATCCACTCCATCTGTTTATGTATCGGCCCTCCTATTCTACTTTTACCACCACTCCCCCCCCGACCGCCTCTTTAATATGGTGTGGTAAGCAGATATCAAGGCTAATCCCATGGGATGGAAAGTTCAGGGGGAAGTGGGTCTAATGACTTCCAACCTCACTAGTGCCACAACTACTCCTACCCAGGTTATTAATATCAGGGATCAGGGATGGGGTCCAGTGTTGTAGCCCAGGATAACTTACTCGAAGCCAGGATCTGTTAGCTGGCTATTTGCTAGCACAGGTGGTATAACACCTAATTTTCACTGCATTTTTATCTCCCAGGCTCCGAATGTAATTCAGGTTTAAGAGAAGGACTTGCCAACTCTGTCTAATCATGACCACGGATGAGTTTATAAGCAGTCTCCTGATTATAAAATCTCTATAAGTGTTTCTGTTGTTGTTGTCAATATTAACAGAGGGTTAGGCCAGCTACAGAAAAGGAATGAATGAGAAAAACAGAGCAGGAGAATAGAGCAACAGTGCCCCGGGGTGGAGAAAACCAGTCATGTCATGTCCTCTGCCATAAATACCTCATAACAGAGCTGGGAGCTTGTTGTGCAATGGTCGGATGGGCATTGAATTTGAACGGTTAAAGGCCTTAAGTCTTGTGAAATTTGTGTAAATTAACAAAGCATGTCGCGACAACACCTTGTTCTGACAAGCATAGCTCAGATTACTATATCCATCCCGAAGCAACAGACCTGTAACTAACCATTACATAATGTGCTGCTGCTGGACGGTGACAATAATATCACAATTATAATTGATATCAACGACAGCAATATTAAAACTTCGACCTACTGAAATTAAGTTTGGTAATTAGTTACCAAAATACCAACATTTTAAATTAGATGTGAATATATAATTGATGTGAGTAGGTCTGTGAGGTGTAGCAGAGGTCCTTACTGTGGAGTCCCTGCTGGGGGAGCTGGTGTGCGTGCTGCTGCTGCTGACGAAGGCCTCCTGGGTGCTGCTCCGAGAGAGGCTTGGGTAGGTGGCACGGGAGCTGATGCCACCACTACCGTACGTATTGGTTGCCTCACGGGTTAGATCCCGGTAACTCCTCAGGGCGCTGGCGGAGGAGGCGGAGGAGTATGAGCGGTCGGTCAGGCCCAGCGAGGACAAACCCTGGCTCAGGTCACTCTGGGACACAGACTTGCGCCGGCTAAGCGAGAGGCCTGAGGTGGCTGAGGAGGAGGAGGAGGAGAGGTAGCTGGGGTAGACCGAGGAGGTGGTGGAAGGTGACCTGTAGGAGCCGTATCCGTAGCCAGGGTACGCCGTCCCACCAGCACTCAGGCCCGACCCGGAGTAGCTCTTGATCGGGTTGCGGCTCAAGCTCTCACTACGGCGCCCCACTCCAAGGAGGCTTGGCACCGTCCGGCCCCGGTCAGGCTCAGAGGAGCTGCTGTAGTTGCGGGCGCGGGAGGCAGAGCTGCCCAGGTAACTGGACGAGGAGGAGGAGTAGGAAGAGTAGCCTGAGGTGGAGGTGGAGGTGACGGGTAACCTGTAGGAGGAGGCCTTGTCCCGTTCGCTGTAGGCCGTGCTAAGGCCCGGCGTGAGGGAGGAGCCATAGGAGCTGTAGTGGCTGGTGTAAGAGGAGGGGCCCCCATAGCGTTTGGCCGTAGATGACACGCGGGACATACTGCTGCTGCTTCTGGGTTCTCCGCCACAGGAAGGAGGCACCTCTGGAAGACCGCATCGACTGCAGCAAAAGCAAAAGGTGCCGAGACACAAGATGAGCAAGCACAGTGTTTAGCTCATCAGCAACAATTCAATCAATACTACAGAAACATCCAAGTCAGTGTTTAGTCATACACTACAGTAAGAATAGTGGTTCATTTCTCTGCTGGAACGTAGAGCAAATTGGATTTAAATGACATACATGAATAAGGGTGCAAGCTAAGTAAAAAGGTAATATTTCTCTTCATTTGAAGTTTTGTGGTGTTTCGGTGGTGAGTCAGATTGTCATTGAAATAAATATAATTCAATGCTAGCAGGGTGTCACTTTGTTAAATGGGGGATTGATCGCCGCCATTTTATCCCATGGTACACAGGCCTTACAGTTCACAGCTCATTCCCCAGACCAGAGGTGTATTTGCATAGGTAGTGGTATTTGTGCTGTACAAAACACTGCTGAACTTTAGCAACCACATAGACAGAGAGAACCACACACAAAGCACTGATAGCCTGCTTTTCAACAGATGAAAAGCCTTCCCCTACATTTCCCATCCACTTTCCCTCCCAGTGCAGGTTCCAGAGTGTCAGCTGTTTCTTCTTACGCAATGCAACCCTAGCTCTCTCTGGCTGAGTTTCCACACTATCAGCTCTCAGAAGGCAAGGCAAGTGACCACATTCACTGACGCGCACCTGGGTAATGCACACCTTGCTGAGTTGCAAGGGGTGAAGGAGGGCTTAGTTGGAGGTGGGAACGGGGTGCAGAGCACAGCAGCCTGCACAGGTCCTGTGAAGTCCCTGCTCGGAATAGCAGTGCACAGGCAAAAATTCCAGAACCGAAACCCTGTCAGCTGTGAGGGTTGGGACAGAATGACCTAGAACAAACTAAATCTTTCAAAATAACTTACTGTACGTCTAAAATGACAACAGTGCATCTGGTGGCTTTATACAAAAGTGCATATGGCCATCTGGTGGCTTTATACAACAGTGCATATTGCCATCTGGTGACTTTATAGAGTGTCAGATAGAAGGTCAGAGGTTAGCTTCTGACCTGCAGGCGTCAAGAAAAGACACAGAGACACCGCCTGCGACAGTCCAGGCAGGGAAAGGCTCTCGCTCACAGGGTAGCGCAGCGTCTGAATAAGTAAAAGTATCTGGTGTTGTTGATCTGTGTTGAGTTCAGCAGGGGGGTCGGGGGCAGGGGGGGGCTCCTCTTTCATCTCCTTCCCCTTGTTTGTTCCCTATCCTCAGTGCTATTGCTATATGTATCTCGGTATAACCAAGATTACATTTTTTGATTATATTTACTCCTACTGCCTTGATATAGAGTTGTATGTATGTATATAAACATAAACATACACAGACACACATATATATATACATACATATACATATATATATATATATTAGTGGTGGGCATAGATTTTTTTTTTAATCTAGATTAATTCCAAGATTAATCTAGATAAAAATGGCAAACGCCAAAAAATCCTTTCGTTTACCTTGACAGCTGTCAATTATACTTGGCAACGGTGAATTATCAAATATAATTCACCGCCGGAAGTTGTGAAGTGCCCATGCAAGTGAACGGAGCATAAACAAAAATAATTGACAGCTGAACTTTGGGAAGGCCCATGCAAGTGAATGGAGCAGTCTACAGCATTGAGAAGAGCCGTGTAATAATCCATAATAATGTAAGGTTTAGAAGTTAAATATTTGAGTTAATTTGCTAGAAATGTATTTACAATTTTTAGTCAGGTTTAGTCATATATATATATATATATATATATATATATATATATATATATATATATATATGTGGTGGGCCGTTATCGGCGTTAACGGTTGCGTTAACGCAAAACTTTTATCGCGCGATAAAAGAAATATTGCCGTTAATCTATTTTCAAAAACGTCCTTGTTCGGACCCATCACGTGACTGAACTAACCAATCACAAGCTAGAATTTAGACTGAGGTAAACGTGAGGGAATCAGAGAGGCAGATTCAACAGAATATCCTGACTGTAAAATATGTAAACATGTAAATATGTAATAATTGTGTAACATAAATATGTAAATGATTAACTGACTAAAAATTGTAAATACATTTCTAGCAAATTAACTCAAATATTTAACTTCTACACCTTACATTATTATGGATTATTACACGGCTCTTCTCAATGCTGTAGACTGCTCCATTCACTTGCATGGGCCTTCCCAAAGTTCAGCTGTCAATTATTTTTGTTTATGCTCCGTTCACTTGCAAGGGCACTTCACAACTTCCGGCTGTGAATTATATTTGATAATTCACCATTGCCCAGTATAATTGACCGCTTTCAAGGTAAACAAACAGATTTTTTGCCGTTTGCCATTTTAATCTAGATTAATCTTGGAATTAATCTAGATTAATCTAGATAAAAAATAATAATCTATGCCCACCACTAATATATATATATATATATATATATATATATATATTATATATATATATCGCCGTTAATCTATTTTCAAACACTTCCTTGTTCGGACCCATCATGTAACTGAAATAGCCAATCAGGAGCGAGAATTTAGACTGAGGTAAACGTGAGGGAATCAGAGAGGCAGATTCAACAGAATATCCTGACTTTGTTAAATATGTAAACATGCAAATATGTAAGTAATAATTGTGTAACATAAATATAGAAATGATTGACTGATTGTAAGTACATTTCTAGCAAATTAACTCCAATATAAATTACATTAATTTATTCTACAATTTTCAAATATTTAACTTCTAAACCTTACATTATTATGGATTATTAGGGGCCGTGTCCGCCTTTTTAAAAGGCGGAGCGCCTGTCTGCAATGCATTCTCAATGGCAGGACGCGCACTTGCAGCGCGCCTTTTGAAAAGATGCCCTGGGCGGTTAAACGCTCCGCGCGCCTCACGCTTTTAGACGCGCGCCCCAGTTGAAAACAGTTGAACTTTTGAAGAAAAGCGCTCCACGTCATTGGCGCTTTTTTCGAACGACCAATCAAAATCGAGGAGGAGGCAACCTAAAAGTATCAACAGAACACAAACTGAAACATGTCGGACGAAAGTTTAATAACAGCTGTGAGTGAGTGTCCGGTCCTGTACGACCTCACGTTAAAGGTGGTATTCCCCGTACTGCGTCCTGCCACGATTAATGCTGTGGACCCACCCACACTCTCCTCCGGGCAACCACGACAGGCGCAGGGGGATCTTCCGCAACCTCCGCTGCCACGGCAAGAAGCGCTATTAATCTTGCATTCATTTTCTAATAAAATTGTAGGAGCAACCAGAGAGGACGTTCAGGTGTCAGATGCCAGATGATAGAGCCAACAGATAGAAGCTGTATATCTATGGATACAAGCGATGACGCATATTAATGATGTAAACGAAAAACGCTTTTTTGAGCGGTGCGCACAAACGCGTTGAAAGCATTGCAAGGAGCTCTCCGCCTTTTAGAAAGGCTTTTGGTGGACACGGCCCCTTACACGGCTCTTCTCAATGCTGCAGACTGCTCCATTCACTTACATGGGCCTTCCCAACGTTTAGCTGTCAATTATTTTTGTTTATGCTCCGTTGACTTGCATGGGCACTTCACAACTAGTATATATATATATATATATATATATATCAGTGGAGGCTTCTTCAGTAAGGAGAGGGAGGAAGAGAGAAAAAATGGCCAGACTACTATAATGAATTAATGCCCTTAAATATGACTGCTTTAATGCCATTATATATGTAATGTAATGCTGTGCTATGAACCAATAAGCAGGAGCCCTGGCTTTGGAGCAGCCTGGAGGGGAAGCCCTGCCCGGCCAAACTGCGGAGCCCGGCTGCGGGCTGCCAAGCCTGTGGCCGGGCTGCCCACGAGCCCACGAGGAGGATTTACTTGATCTATAAATGAAGTCCCTCAATCTTAATTGGCTTAACACCAAGACCATCCACATTTGCCTCAAACAATGTTAGGCTTACAGCCCATACAAATAGTTGTGAAATAATGTTCTTGTTGTTCTTTTAATTGTTAGTTACTCTGACCATTCTGTTTGATATTGTGGAAAGGATGTTAGTGAATGATTCAGAGCATGATGCATTTTAAATGGCATCACTTTTGGTCTTGTGTCTTAATTTTTCTTAAAACAATTGAAAATAAACCTAGCCAAATTACAACCAATAGCTTCAGTCATTGAGGGCAAAAATAGGCCCAATTCTAGGCCCAGATTTTATATATATATATATATATATATATATATATATATATATATATATATATATATATATATATTAGTGGTGGGCCGTTATCGGCGTAAACGGCTGCGTTAACGCAAAACTTTCATCGCGCGATAAAAAAAAATATCGCCCTCAATCTATTTTCAAACACTTCCTTGTTCGGACCCATCACGTGACTGGACTAACCAATCAGAAGCTAGAATTTAGACTGAGGTAAACATGAGGGAATCAGGCCCCGTCCACACGAAGCCGAAACGGGCGAAACCGTTACGGTTTCGATCTATCCGGTTTCGAAGTATCTCCGTAAAGACGAAGCCAAGCGAAACCGGATAGATCTGTAGAAACGCTGTAGTAAACATTCCAGGCCCATAAGGGGCGCTGCTTCTGGTACACAAATCCAGAAGAAGAAGAGGCGAGCATGCGCATAAAGGCTGCCCCCCGAACCACTAACAACACAAACAAACAGCTCTTCTACGATGGCGAACTAGATTCTCAATAAATAATGGCTAAGCAACCCAACAAGGGACATGATATGCTGCAGAACGATTACAAGCTTGTAGTCCGCCATCATCTTTTTTGTTGTGATTTCTGAGACTCCGCGGGCTTAAGAGCCATTGGCTAGGAGGTCGAGGGGTGGGGCGATGACGTCATGGTTTGCGGTTTCAGTCGGTTTCAGGCGTCCACACGAAACCAAAACGAAACCGGAAAGATTTGAAACCACCTCCGAGGGTGGTTTCAGAAGTTTGCGGTTTCGGTCAGCGGATTCGCCGGCTTCGTGTGGACGGAAGGCCGAACCGTACAAGACCTTTGCGGTTTCGCCATGAAATCGGCTTCGTGTGGACGGGGCCTCAGAGAGGCAGATTCAACAGAATATCCTGACTGTGTTAAATATGTAAACATGTAAATATGTCATAATTGTGTAACATAAATATGTAAATGATTAACTGACTAAAAATTGCAAGTACATTTCTAGCAAATTAACTCCAATATAAATTATATTAATTTATTCTTCAACTTTCAAATATTTAACTTCTAAACCTTACATTATTATGGATTATTACACAGCTCTTCTCAATGCTGTAGACTGCTCCATTCACTTGCATGGGCCTTCCCAACGTTCAGCTGTCAATTATTTTTGTTTATGCTCCGTTCACTTGCATGGGCACTTCACAACTTCCGGCAGTGAATTATATTTGATAAATCACCATTGCCCAGTATAATTGACCGCTGTCAAGGTAAACAAACAGATTTTTTGCCGTTTGCCATTTTAATTTTAGAGATTAAAATTAGATTAATTTTGGAATTAATCTAGATAACAAAAATGAATCCATGCCCACCACATATATATATACATTAGAGCTGTCAGTTAAACGCCTTATTAACAGCGTTAACGCAAACCAATTTTAACGACGTTCATTTTTTTTAACGCGTGATTAACGCAAATTATTATTATTATTTTTTTTTTTTTTTTTTTTTTAGGGCTCAAAACAAAGAAGCAGTAGCCTGACTGCTATGTTCAAGGCATATCTTTGTATGTTCATCGTTTAATTGCATTATAGGCTTTTTTTTGTACCGTCCTGTTTTGATCAGTATATGCCAATGTTGTTATCAATAAAAAAACATTTGCACAAGGCAAGCCGATGCACTTCTCCATGTTGATAAGAGCATTAAAATGGGAAAAAATTAATGGGACAAAGAATTCAAGGGATATTTAGCATAGAAAAAAATTACGATTAATCGTGAGTTAACTATGGCATTAATGCGATTAATCGTGATTAAATATTTTAATCGCTTGACAGCCCTATATTTATATTACAATAGAGATTTTATAATAATAGAACGCCGGTTCTAAATGGGCGAAGTACCCCTTTAATTATAAAAGTAGGACATCCATCCATCACCCCCTATTTATACCCAAGTGACAGATTGAGGGTCTTCCTTAACACAATCTGGTCACATCGTTATTTGTCGTGAGACTATTGGTATAATTCGGCCTGCAATCTGTATGTTTCGGGTTACATTGGATTACATCGGGTCTAATTCGTGTAAAAAATAAATAGCGTGAGTCTATCGGGTGTAATTCGTGTGCATTCGTGTAATAAACGTGCTATTCCGTATGTCTTCCCTAGAGACGTCGGGTGTCTCTCGGGGGTCTTTTGTGTGTTGAGGTCGCCGATATAAAGACGATAAAACATGATAAAGCGCGGAAGATTAACGAATATAGCCGATGTACCCCAGGAAAATTCCCGAACGACTTGCGCTGTCTTACGTTATACTCCAGTTCTATTCCCGATTATAGCCGATTAGCCCATAGCAACACCTGGTAACCGATTCTACCCCGATAGACCCAAAATTAACAAACATGTTCGTTCTTTGCCGATGTTGCCCGATGTTACCCGATCATTGAGCTTTTCTTCCCGTTGTCTAACGATGTTCCCCGGAAGAGTAACGGTGTTTCCCGATGCAACCACGCTATTTGCCGATGTTATAACGATAGCTGCTGATTTAGCCATCGGGGCCCACTATCGGGTAGGTGTAAACAGGGCATAAGGGATAATGTTTAGAAGGCCGGTCATTATCGGGAAAATACAGGGCGAACCAGACAACGACGCGAAGCGGAGGTGTCTTGCTTCGCCCTGAAGGGGTTTATTTTCGATAATGACCGGTGACATTCTATACATCAGTGGTTTTCAAACTGTGGGGCGCGCCCCCCCTGGGGGGCGCCAGAGTTCTTCAGGGGGGGCGCGACGTGAGAAAAAAATAAACCCGAAGAAAAACCTGAAAGTCGATGATTCAAATCATCAATCGTACTTCAACTGTAGAAGTAACCTAACTAAATCGATTTTCAACCGTTTATCTTCGTGCAAACCATTTAACAAATCTACACACTTGTATCTTCAATAATATCTAAACAGAATTTCGATATCATTTAAAATGTCTTCAGAATCACAGTTTTAGTTTCATACCGCTTCGTTTTCAGCTGTTTTCATTGAAGACGTCAGCCCATTCTGATACACCTACTTCTAGACATCGTAACTCATTCATTTTTCGACCGTTTACCATAGTTCAAACCATTGAACAAATCTACACACTTGTATCTTCAATACTATCGAAACGGAATTTTGATAGCATTTATACTTTTTTCAGAATCACAGTTTTAGTTTCAAATCGGCATCGTTTTCAGTTGCTTATAATAATTTAGGTCACCATAGCAACGCCGTTAAACAAACCCCGCCGAATAGTCGAATCTCTGGACTGAAAAAGCAGATCTGATTCGACTCTGAAAATTCAGAGTCGGGGACCCTGAATGAATCTGTGTAAACTGGCAGTTTACACAGATTAAGATGTTCAAATGTATTTAAAAAAGCTTAAGCTAAAACATGCTTCGATAAAGTTGTTAAATTGTGTTAAGAAATGTGTTTAAAAACGCACAAAGATGTTGTAATGTTTCAGAAATATGTTTAAAATGGTTTAAAAATATGTTTAACAAATATGTTTCAAATGTTTCAAAAATATGTTTCAAATGTTTTAAAATTATGATCAGAGATGTTTCAAATGTGTGAAATAATTAAAATAGCTTTCAAAACAAAGGTATTTAGAAAAAAAAAATGTGTGGGGGGGGGGGGCTCAGCTGAAATTTTTTCTCTGAGGGGGGGCTCACTCTCTCACACTTTGAAAACCCCTGGCTTAAAATAAATAAATAACCAATGGTCACAAACAGTGTCAAATGTGATGTGTTCAGGTCGACTCAGTAATACGATTGATGCATTCAAATGCAGCAGTAAAAAAAAATAATGATTGAGATTTTGGTGAACTTGTTTTCCCAGTAATATAAAATAGATAGTAAAGATAGAATTATGACCTGTTTAATGTCCTATCTTGAACTATCATCATCTTATCAGCAATTAAAGCAATATTACAACTTCTATTTCAAGGAGTCTCGAAAATGGCATAAATAGGTTTGACCGGTTAACCATGGACATCCCTTATATACATATAAAAGTATATTATAAACATTGTATGTTTTTTTTTGTGTTATCCCAGTTATGTTTTTTTAATCTTTTTATTATTTAATATTACTTTTAATAGTTCCGGGACGTTGGAGCAATAACCTGGTGTTTTTACAATTCAGTCTGCACTGTGAATTTGAAGTAATGTTCCGTTTTTTAATAAAGATGCAGCAATTCCATTATTATTATTTCTTTTTTTTCTATCCGATTCATCGATTAATCGAAAAAATAATCGACAGATTAATCGATTATTAAAATAATCGTTAGTTGCAGCCCTAGTTACCAGCATTCGTTGTGTTGATCAGCAGAGAAATAGTCTGCCAATGACGTTGACGTCGCTTAGAAACCGAGTACGCTGGGGTTGATAAGTTATATGTGTTATATCATATAACACAAATAACTTATCAAATACACAGACACACATATATATACATATAATATATATCTATATATATATATATATATATATATATATATATATATATAATATATATATATGGATGGATATATGTATGTGTATATATATATACATATACAGTATATATACATGTATACACACAAAGACACAAACTAATATATGTATGATATCTCTCACAGGAGGGGTATTCCATCAAAAACGCTAACGAAAGCGGCGCTTAGTTGATTAAGCCTGGTTAGAACCAATGCCAACTTCCACTTGAGGCTAAAGCCGTTCCATCAACCCAGTTCAGCAACGCCTTGCTCAGGTTAGTTCAAGCCAGGCTTATGTTATCGTGGATTATGCGCGCTCACGAGATATGTAACCAGCCCAGAACCGTGTATGGACCGAGCATGATCTTTTCCAGCGGCGAACAGAAGCTGCTTGCGGACTGGGGGTACGCGGGGGACATGTCCCCCGCACTTCCCGTATCAGTGCCCTCTGTCCCCCGCACTTTTTACAGCCATTACAACCATTCAATTCATTTTTAACACGTGGAAACACGTTTTTCCGAGCCGCCTTTGAACGCACCATGAGCAGGCGGAGCCAGGTGGCACACACCGCTGTCGTGTTGTAATTTCAATAGATTCAGATCTGTTTCAAGCATGTTCAGCAAACCAGCAGCCAAGAGGCAAAAAACTTTACCTTGTTTTCTCCAAACAAACCGTGTAAGTTGAGTAATGCTGTTGCATGTTGTTTAGCTAAAAGATGACTGACTAATAGATGACAATATATCAAGTTAAGCTGGTTAACAATTGTTAACTGTTACCTATGTTAAATCGCTTGCTAGGTGCAGAGTGATAGTAACTAGTGACAATTACTCTGTTACATTCCCTTGAGTAACTTTTTGGATAACTTATACCATGAGTTGTTTTACTGCAAAATATTTTTTTACTTATATAATTCTAAAGTAAGCGCAACAACCGTGAGAACTTGTTTTGCACATATTTGTGACTAGACCATGACTGACATGTGATTACACCATATCTGGGAGCACCCAGTATTGCTATCATGGAAAATGGAATGCACCTTGCAGTCCATGCTAAGTTCGAAAAATACATATAGTCTAATAAATGAATAACAAATGTGGCCAGACGTCACCCAAGGTCCAAAGAAGGGCCACAAATATTAACATCACAGTTATTTAACTGTAGAGGATAATCAACATCGAAACTTTATTACTTTTTAGTTAATATAACCATTATTTCATTTTTATTATATTATTGTTTCTACTTGGGTCTAAAAGAAATCTAGAACTGAAAATATTATTTTGTAATATAGTTAATCAGGAGAGCCTGTAGCCTTTGATTCCCTTAGTTCAAAAGGTAAATACTGACATGGATGACTTAAATTTGTAGTATATATATTTAATTTCAAAGAGACTTTTTGTTTATTATTTATTTTGCAGATATTATTTGACTACTGCATTATTTGTGTTTTAAAGAAAGCATGGTATAGGTCATACCATTTGTCTTAGTCAGTGGAGCAAGTAAGTTACATATTCATTTAGTCTTTCGGCCTGTAGCATATAAACAAAATGAAGCAACTGTCCCATATTTCTAACTGCATTTGAAGTAGACATTGAGACTCACCAAAAATGGACACTATAGGACAGTGATCATGATTTGTCTCAATATCAGAATAACAACAATGGGTAAAATAGCAATGGCTGGTGGAATGGCCATAAAGTAGGTCTGTATATGCACTATGCATTGTAAGCTTGTCCAGGCCCTGCAAGTCAGGATGTAGGCTATTAATCGGAATGAATAGTAAATAGGTAGTGGCCATCCCCAAAATGCATCAGAATACAGGAAATCAAATCTATTTAATTACATTTCTTTTAGGGGGGGGGGACCCCAGACCCCCTGTCTATTACTGTGCCCCACCAACATTTTTGATCACCAGCCGCCACTGGTCTTACTGTTGATTCATTTCACACATCTGTTTTGTCATAGTTGACGACGGCAAATGTAAAATAGCTACATCTTCATGCCGATATGTTTATTGTTGTCACTTTCACTTGTCACTTCTTGCCATTAAATTAAATTATGTGGCTTATTACCCTGTCCCTTCCATTCCATTTGGGTGCTGATAATTTGAAACAGGAATGGTGTTTTACAGAACTTTTCGTGTTCAGTGTTGTCATTTGGCACTTAATTATCGGGCTACTTACCCTGTAGATGCTCGAGGGTCATTCTGTGTCAACTCAACCAGAGTTTGGCAGCTTTAGATTTTGACTTTAGATTTTGATAGTATATAATTTTAAAGAACTAAAGTTGTCCCCTGGTGCTGTGCTGTTTGTGGTTATGTAGCCACTAAGGAGAGGTGCAACTGAATGCGAGAGGATGATAAATCACTCATTAGACCTCTGAACAATTTGTCCCCCTCACTTTTGAAGTGATGGCTACGCCCCTGAGTTCAAGCATATAATAACTCAAAAAGGGAACACCGCAACCATTAATATAGGGTCGGCTTAGCTCAGGAGGTAGAGCAGTAGTACAGTATCTACGGCTAGGTATTCAGCCTTGCCTTTCCATCACACATTCCTAATGCAGTCCCTGCTTCAGTGTTTGACATCCACAAAGGTGGATTCTCTTTAGGATTGCAGAGGTTTCCATTAAGACACACCAAGGTAAGGGGGCTCCTGGCATTAAGGAGACCATACACCCACACAGGAGGTCATCCACTTTAGAGAGTTAATGGCACTGTGACATGATAACTCAAGTGCATGTTTGTTTGTTGTTTGCTAAATACAGAGACAATCGGGAAACATTAGGGCTTAATCTGGTAAAAGTGAAGTTTGTTTTTGAGATAAGGAGGTTTGGAACCTGTCGATGTACCTGAAAGTAGTCAACATTATTAAACTAGCAGAAATACATATGTGTATATTTATTTCCATATATATATGAATATATACATAATACATATTCCAGTCATTTCACTATTTTCATTATAATTTCATTCAAATATTGTTTGTAACCGATAATCTCATGGCTAATGCTACCTCCAAGGAAAGCCAACAATTGTGGACTTTGAAACTGACATTACAACCATGTCACGGAACCCTGGCCTGAACAACCAGTGATATTCATCATCGGGTGTTCACTTCAAACATAAAGACTCTCATGGGAAGTTATTTTCAGAGAAGCTCCTTGGATACACAGTAGTCATTTTAACAGGGCTGAACAACCCTTTAAACAATCAATAATGTTAACCAATCGTTATCTTGGGAAAACTATTTGAAATGGCCGCAGCATTTAGTGGTAAGTAAGGTGATGGTCTGATCTAAGTCAGAGCTTGATGTTGGCTTTGGTGTCAGAATCGAACCAGATTTCTTTACCTTGTTTCTGGCAGGTAATAATCACCGTCATTAACCGGTTACCATGTGTGATTGCGCGTCTGTGTGTGGATGTTTGTGTGTGGATGTGTGTGGATGTTTTTTGTGTGCATGCATGCATACGGTATTCGTGTGTGTGAGTGTTTGCTTTTCTCCCAGCTGCCCCAGAGCCTAACAGCTCCAGTGTGGTTCTGGTCCTGCTGGGTGGAAGGGTGAGCGGCAAGACCCACGCTGGGAACACCATCCTGGGCACCAGAGCCTTCCTGGAGGTCCAGCCCACCACTCACAGCTCCTGCAAGATGACCATCGTCTTGGGAAGACAGATTCACCTTTTTGGGTTTGCTTTGGTGATTTTTGGTTGAGAAAAAAACTGAGTGCGTTGTTTTCTTTGTTTCCCAGATTAGTCTGATTAGTGTCATGAGTAGGTTGTTATCCTGTGTTGTTAAAGTCCCATATGTCACCTATTGAATCACAGCCTTGTTTAAAAGGGACACTGTGTGGGAATTAATCCTGTCTAGTGATAAAATTGTATAGTGCAATCAAACGAATAGTGCTCGCTTTTTAAAATGGCCGTTGCAAATAGGGGGTATGTGCCAAGAAGCTATAACAACATGTCAGCAAATACTACCTCATGGAATTTTCTTTGGGGTGATGAGGTATGTTATTTAAAATAAACTTCAAACTGCATTGAATCATTAGTGTGAGCATATATGAGTAAATACTCCTCGAGCACGATAGTGAATTATGTTGCCATGTTTATATTGTTTTGTATTGGTAACATTACTATTACCGTTCGTTCACACTAAACGCGACGGGGCGACATGACTCCATACAAAGTCAACGTAGAGCTGCGTATCAGGGGACATTTGTTGCTAGAAAAACCTGCGGCAAGATTAGTCCTGTGGGGCGGCATGAACGCCCTGGTATGGGCGAGCGTGTCCACGAGGATTTAGTAGCGCGACACGACACGGCACTCGAGTTGAAGTATTTGAACTTCTGCCGCGACAGCCAATCAGCGTTCACTCCCTGAGTGACGTAACGTAACAGTTAATCAGTCTTCAACCGGCCAACCGTTCCCTGCAGTGCAGTCCGGAGTAAACCGCAGCATGGAGGAGAAAGTGATTGTTGTTGTTTGCAACTCCTGGAGCTCCATATATAATAGTATATAATTGTTAAGTATATTACTGAATATAAGTGCAGGTGCAAAGCAATGTTAAATAGCCTACACAAGAGACGTCATTATATGAGCGTGCGTGCCTGCGTGCACTGTTAATGTCATGTGATCATGTGCAGAATAAACGGTCCGAGTAGTTCCCCGACCAAAGAGTTGATGGCGGCTGTGTGTTTTTTCTCCGGTGAATATTAACCACTAGATGGAGTTTGCTAACTACTTTGGATGACTGTAAGGACGCGATAGACTGCTGCAGAAATGTCTAACGTAACAATAATATAATATACTATTATGTATAAATATCTATATAATATAATATATAATATCACGGCCAAAAGCTGTGTGCACCTCCGGATGGCTGCAGCGGGGGCGAAATTATGAATCCTACTATGGCCACGCCAAGACCCCGAAAAGACACGCCCGCCTCTATTTGTGATTGGTCCATCACACACGTCACCCCTATCTTTGATTCTACTGCGCTTTTACTGGCTTGATATTAGCTGCTATGGTTGGGGTTAAGGTTAGGGGTTAGGGTTATTTTGTGACGCTCTCGAATGCTCACAGCGAGGGTACCGTAGAGTTCTAAAGCGTCCAGTCGAGTTGCATGCAACCCGGCCAATAGCAGACAGAGTAGGGCGGGTCTAGGCGTGGCCATAGTAGGATTCGTAAATTCGCTAGCGGGGGGAGCTCTTGTTGGGATTGGGTTTACGGGGTTTGTTGTAGTTACCGGCGTTGCTGTGGTTACCGGTCTTGTGTGTTCCAACGGTTTATTAGCGGTGGTATCTAATAAATCGCTGTCTAATCAATATTTTCACTCATTCACTGCCTCTTCCTTGGTCATTACAATATTATGAATATACTGTTTCAGCTTCTCAGACGTCTCTGGTAATTCCACAACAACTCAACTTCCTCATTCACGTGCAACTAAAGTCGCGTGATGAAACTAGCACTAATCACTACCACGACGGATTATGATTTGTCGCGCGACCAAACTCAGGCGACAACACGACCAGGCGACAAATGTGGCATGTTACACGGCTCTTCTCAATGCTCCGTTCCCTTGCATGGGCCTTCCTGACTTCCGGCGGTGAATTATTTTTCGATAATTGATCGTTGCTAAGCATATAATGACCGCTGTCAAGGAAAGTGGATTTTTTGCCCGATTCACGTATAACTCCGCAAGTAGTCCGGAAATGTATCAACCCCAGAGTATGGGTCGGCTTAGCTCAGGAGGTAGAGCAGTTGTCTTGAAACCGAAAGGTTGCTAGTTCGATCCCCAGTCCTCCTAGCTGAGTGTTGATGTGTCCCTGAGCAAGACACTTAACCCTAACTGCTCCTGACGAGCTGGCTCCCCACCTAATTAGGAAGGATAACTGGAGAAATCAAAAAAACTTTTCATGCCATTTATTTTCCATTTCTTTGAATATTCTAAACTGATTGACCATAGTATTTTTCTCAACAGAAGTGGTCTTGGCTGCCTGCCGAGAAACTCACCTGGATGGAATTTATGTGGCTGCAATTTCCCATGCAGCAGTGTCTTTGTCATTGTGACAAAGGCTTATCAGTAACATTAATATTAACATTAACTTTACCATGGGTTTTTGCAAGTTATATTTGGGTTCTAGGGATATTGTAAGACATATTTATTATATAAAAAGTCAATTGTTAGGCCTAATTTCTCTGATATAAAGGAAATTACAAAAATAAGAATTCAATATCGTGCCCAGGACGCGAACTCAGGGCGTCCGTACTACAGGGCGGATGCTAGAGCACTCACCCAACTGCTGGTTCCCAATTTTGATAGAATACACAATTTTGTCAAATAATGTGTTTAGAAAATATCCACGATAGCAATAGATAGCGATTCATTGAATTATTTTATTTGCATCATTTAATCTTAGACCCTTAGTGAAAATATAGGCTGTTTGTACTTCATATGTGTACTTTTATGACAAAATCGTGAGGACTAGGCTTGGCGGAACCTTCTGATGGTACACTTGTTTCCGACAGATGGGACTTCTCTGAAACACCGCTCAAGTAAACCTGACAGTTAGCCTGGTACCGACCAGGTTCATTTGGCTGGATAGATTGCCATGGTTACTTATTGGAGATTCCCTTAAGTCACGTTGATGGAACGCAACTCTAGCTTAAAGTAGCGTAGCGAGGCTAAGCGAAATAAGCCCGGCTTTGCCTTTAGCTTGGTTGATGGAATACCCCCAGGGTCTGTGTCTTTGACCACAGGTTGATTAATAATTCAGGCCATGGATCTGGAGTTGGCAGAAAGGCAGCACGCCGGGAGACCACAGCAAACAGACTCAACCGGCCAATGAAGTGCCAGCTCAGCTAGCTATGCTAACATTAAAAAAATACTTGGGCTGGCTCTTTATTTTTAGCCTCTTTGAAAACTATTTTTACTTACTTCCTTGCCAAATTAGGAGATTAGGGCAATATATTGAATCGTAGCTACATATCATTCAGTGTGTCTTTGCCAAGGTAGTTCTAACTGGTGCTCTTATCTTACTTTTTATTTCAGTTGGATTTGTTATTCAAAATGTTCTATCTCCAGCATCAATACTTCTTCAGTAAACAAATAAAGAAAACAACATTTGGCCGAGCAGCAAAAAGAAAGCATTACGCCTTCTTGTTGTTGACGGAGACCACAAAGCGAGGCTGTGTTAACAATGTATGGTCTTAGAGTATTGAGCTGGCCTATGCCTCACTGACTGAGAGGGCTGCTAGCAGTGTCATGCTGCTCCTAGTACAGCGTTTAAAAACAGGTCTACACAATAGGAATTGAAATAGAAGAACCTGTCATGAAATGTAAAATCTAGATTACTGATGTGTTATTTAAACTCACCCATAAAGCATCCACACTGCCTTTTTTTTTTTTTGCAAAAGAGGGTTAGTTCAAGCTGCGTGATAAAAAACAGTCATGTTATACGCATAGGAGGGTATACTAAACATACTTAGAAACACAACAACTCTAAGGACTCAGGCAACATTACCAACCCAGTCTAGAGAGGCCGTCTCCACAGTAACAACACAACACAAACACCACATGCAAATGGGCCCACAAAGACTGGAACAACCACATGCATGTGCATGTGGTTGTTCCACATGTACACGCACAAACACATACACACACAGACACACAGACACATTCCCAACTACTGGGTACTCTGCATTTTCAGCCTCCCTTGCGGTGGTGCTGACTGGTGGTTACCGTAGCTACAGAGGCAACAAGCTGCATTTGTTTACTTGCTACAAACATGTCAAGCTCTTAGAAGTCATAGTAGCACCGAATATTATTCTATTACGCTATTTCACTTGAAATAAAATAGTACGCCTACAGCAAACTTGCAGCAGGATTGCATCGAATACATTATAAACTAAAAAATGAGCTGCGTACATGCATTTCCTGCAGAAAATGCATGTGCTGTAGTGTGCTGTAGTGCAAAGTGAGGTTGAAAATGTGTTTTAATAAAGACACATAGTTTAAGATGTAAATAATGTTAAATGGCTTAAATCTAGTGAAGGGATTTCAACAGTCTGGGGTAAACAATGTTAACATGGACACCATTTAAGAAAATGTAAATGGTTGGAAACAAATAAAGTGACAGCGGAATGAAAAGCGCAAAGCATTGTTAAAAATGCAGAAAAGTAAAATGAATTGAACTGAAGAATCTGAAAGGTCATATGTATTGCCCTGCACTGCTGAAAAATCTGAAAGGTAAAATGTATTGCAGTGCACAGTACACCTGAAGTCGAAAGCTGAAGTCGAAAACTGACTGACGCTGAATTACATTACCTGAAGAAGGAAAGTGCTGAAATACATTGTTACAAAAGCTGGAAGCATGGTATCGATTGATTTTTGTAGAAAGAATTATAATAATCCCGCCATTTTTTTTTAAACCAGACCAAATTGTATGTACTCACCTATTGCTAATTTTCCAGGCTAACGTCATTAAAAGTAGTCCAATTGGGCGGGAAAAATCACCTAATCTGGCAACGCTGCCTGAATGTCGCAAAAAGTAGTCCAATTGAGCGAGGAAAAACTGCCCAATCTGGCAACATTGCCTGCACGTCCTCGCGCTGTAACCTCAGCGTAAATCAATGAGACCAACTGAAAACAAACCGGCATGGAACTTAAACTGTGATTTTGAAAAATGTATAAAAGGTAATCGAAATTCAGTTTCCATTATTGAATAATTAATGTTGATTTGTTAAACCTTTGAAAGAAGGTTAACGATAAAATATTGACCAAGTTACGAAGTCTGAAGTAGTAAGTGTCAGTGAATGAACGTTGACTTCCATTGTAAAAAATAGTATTTTAAAAGTAGAATATTTTTAAAAGTATGAAATATTTTTAAAAGATCTGAAAAGAAGCGCACGATTCCAAGCTAATCTGAACATTTCAAATTTGGAATGGAGCCTGTAGGTAAAATATTTAGGAAGGAGATAGGTCCCAAAGTTTGTAGAGAATAATAAGGAAAGAAATAATAAACTTAAGAAGAACAATAGTTGAGCGCTGCATGCAGCACTCACCTAATCAACCATCACCAAACCCATATGACAGACAATGCTGATTGTGAATACTACAACAGAACACTGAGTGTGTTGTCATTAGCAATTATTATCTTTAGTATCTTTATCTTTAGTATATTTTTATGTCAAGTTAAAATATTAACATTATTTAGAAAATAATTTCTGAATAATTTTTGAAGACCTAGGGCTTCTCTCTCTCTCGTAATATTAGCGGATAACAATAGCCCTGGTGCCTGTGAGAGGGGCCCACACTGACGCTATACCCCCCACCCCCCTTCCCCGCCAGTACTGTAACAGTGGAAGGCCGAACATCAGCCTGTTAGGAGGTGCCTTGAGATGCAAATCTTCTAATTCTGAATCCAAGAAACACTTTGATTATAGGAATGTCTTGTTCATCGAATTCTGTTCATCACATATTGTTCTTGAGTTTATTTCGGATTCCAACAGTTTTGATTGCTTCATAGATTGCTACTTTCCATGGCAATGCCATCATCTTTTTAATTTCGCAGATGGGCGCTCCTTGTGTGTCCTGAACTGACACACCTGACACTGACACCTGACACTGACACACTCTGAGCATTGATTTGTCCAATCATCTTAAGCCTTTTAGAAAATCCTACAACACAAATAGAATGTGAATTTACAAGATCAGGATGGATGGCTGAAGCGGTTGTTCCAGTGCCAAAGATATCAAGTTCATAGGACCACCAAGGGCTTGTATTCTTGCTTTGATTTGGTTATTTTGCTCTTTGATATTCCCACCCCTCCCTTCAGGCATCCCTCCTAAGTCACTCCCCCAACAGGTGATTAGCTCGCTAGCTTTAGCAATAGGTCTGCCTAGCCTTGTGGTAGACTCTGATACTGAACAGGCAGTTTGCACAGAAATCTAAGCTATCCAATCATTTCAGTCGGGCCAAATGAAATGATTGGACGGATAGAAAGAAATTCTGTTCACGCGTTGATACAGTTTACTTTTTTCACAGCCATTATCTTTCACCATTGGCATAAGTATGCCCGATATCTTGAGAAAAGAAAAGAAAACGTCTGAATATAATCGAATCATCTAAAACCTAATACACATAACCCTCTCTACTGCTAGCAGGCAACAGTTCAAACCAATCTAATTTTGACGTCTCCCAAAGAAATCCTTTCTCAGATTAACACACAGCTAGCTCACAGGCTTTGTCACTTCAACCACAATCAAAATCCTGGACGGAAGATTTCACCTCTGTTTAGACCCATACTATTTTTTGGCCAGCTGTTTCATTAAAAAAAATTGTCAAATTAGAGATGTAACATATTCCCCGTCTGAATGCCATTTCACACTGTATTTAACAGCTTATATATTATTATACTGTATACACCAACATGCTAAAATACAAAGGGAACAGAAAGGAGGGATACCATAACCTGGCGGTGACTCAACTGTGACCTCTCAAACATTGGATCCTTTGATGGCTTACAATATGGGCCGTTAAGTGGCATTATTCCTTAGTAATTGAGCTCACCATTTTCTCAATCAAATATCATTCATTTTTAAAAACTGGCAAACAGTTTTTGCTTGGCTGCTAGTGCTTGCAGATGCCCAGAAACATAAAGGCTATCTTAAAGGTAAAGTAAAGATACTATTGTACCATACCATTGTCAATTTCTGTTCGGTTGGTTGATTGGTCAGCTGATATGTATTTCTTTAGCCAATTATTAATGGTTGGACAATCGCTGGTGTTTTTTCATAAGGAGTAAATAGTATCTTGATCCATTTATATTCAGGACCGGTAGGAACATATGCAACGATGTATTTAAATTGTGAGTGATAGTTTGTTAGAAATAAAAAAAAAATATGAATCAAATTATGAATAAAAACGATAACAGGGCTCTGTAGTTTCTGTTTTAGTAATTGCATGGTTTAATAGACTATAAGCCCCATTTTCGCAATTTGGAACTCGCCCAACTTCATGGAGACTGCTCATAGTTTACTGAACATTTGCTAAAAGACTAACAGGCACCATGTCTGAAAACGCTAGGGGGGTCCGGGGGCATGTCCCCCCGGAAGAAAAAATTGAAAAATAACCCTTTCAATTGTTACTTCTGGTGAGATTTTTGGGGAAAAAAGTACAGATTGAGCTTCCAAATATGTCATAACAACCAACAGAGTCAAGGTATCCGCTGAGACCAGATCATTGTGCAAAGGTGCCTTGAACTTCAGAGCTACAGACTAACTTTTTTCACTAGGAGCACTGTGGCCCCTAACTGAAAATTTTAGGGGGACAACCAGAAATGTTAGGGGCACACACAGGCCCCCAGGATCTGTGCATACTTCCGCAATCCACCAGTGCTCAGCGGCCAAGCCTGGTATTGCAGCTGTTTAAGCGGGCTTTGGACGGGTCCCTCGATTCAAGGGGCCCAGAAGTAGATATCTCCATTCACTGAAATAGAAGTGGGGAACAGGAATGTGTCTCCGCAAAAAATGTCTGAATATCAATCAAAGGCTCATAATTATCTTTATACCATGTATTAATAAAATTTAAGTTTTGTCCTTTAAAAACACCACCTCAAGCGTTTTATAAGCCGTTGTTTTAATTTTTTTTTTGCAGGAGGAGGCGTGGGCAGTTGAAAGGAGTCGTATTGAAACAAATGTTGTCTTTTGGTTTTTAGGCACTGTGTTGACTTTTTGTTACTTAAAGTCGGCGAGGGATGTGTAGACAGACCTCTCGCTTATGATGCTACAATGCTAACAATGCTAGATTACGAGAATATTTCTGTGTGTGTGTGTGTGTGTGTGTGTGTGTGTGTGTGTGTGTGTGTGTGTGTGTGTGTGTGTGTGTGTGTGTGTGTGTGTGTGTGTGTGTGTGTGTGCATGGTGCATGAGTGCTCTTACCTACTTTAGGTGTAGCTGTGTGTGTGTCAGTCCCTGCAGATGGCAATAGAGTCTGCGCAGCACATTGTTCTGCTACTAACCCAGAGTATTACACACACACTTACACATAAACAGTTACACATTCACACACTTAAGACACACAAGCCTGGTCGATGATCAATTCTGAAAAACATAAAACAGGGAATCTACATTTAATCCATATAAAACATGCTGTGAGCATGCATCATATAGACCAAGGGCAAAACTGTCCGCGGCCCTGGTAAGGGATGGCTCGTATATCTTGACATTGGAGCAGGGTTCTATTTCCACTGACCTAGACCGACTTAGGCGACTCTTTTTCAGATTCTCTGTGATCAGTTGTGAACACACCGCATTCACAACTCATGACTCAAGGATGAGGGCATATAAAGTGCGTATACCCCCCCCCCCCCCCCCTGAACAAGAAAACCAATCGATTAAAAGGAGTCTTTCTCTCTCAGCCAAACAGCTTTCTCTTTACAGCCAACAACATGCAACGTCAACAAGGCCAAGTGAGCATACCGGCCATTGGTCAACAAGTGCTCTAGATTTCATGGCCCATCATTAAAAATGTATGATGCATCCTTCAGCTCGTTTTATCCAATCCGGAAAAAGTTGCTCCCTTTGCAGGCTTGGGTAAAAGAGAGGATTCATAACCTTCTCTGGCAGATAACACCTCGCTGACACCTGATCAACCTTTAAAACACCTGTTTTAAAGGTTCGCTACTTGCTGCCCCCAAAAAACTCTGGCTAGCATACACCAATTCACTCATTAACTCATACTGCTGCTGTCGCATTATGTTGTACCATCATTGGAATACGTTTCTAGGAAGGTGCAGTGTGGTTAATAGCTGAGCAGAGAATTCAAAGAATAACACTCACACACACACAAATATTTTAAGCTATAGTCACAAAGCAGGTACCTTGGAGAACAGACCTAAGAAGCCCTATTTGTTGGGTAAGGAGATGCTCACCCTTGTGACAGCGTGGATCGCAGGGCCAAAAGAGAGTGAGAAGATTGAAGGGAAGGGCGGTAAATTGGGCGGTTGCTGTGGCGAAGGCAGCCTGGTTAGAATTATAGCAGGGCTGGCATCATCAACCATTCAGCATGCCACAGATCAGGTTACAAGAGACGATAAATATAGCAGACTCTGATGACCTCTGCAATACCCTGAACACTCGCTGGCATTCCAGTTGGGCTAGCATCACAGCTTTTTATAGTCCATGGCTTGGCAAGGAACCATCCACATCCTCCAAACCTGGTAATCAGAAAACTTTTTTCTGTTTCACACAGTGAAATAATATAATTAGCCCGTGGCTAATAAGATGGTCGCTAATATTGATCCATCGTTAAAATTCTTCAAGGCTGCTTACATATTTATAATGAATGAGGAGAAATAAAAATACTTGTTTCCCAATCGGGTCATTTTGTTGATAAAAAAGATTGGAGAAAGAGTTAGTAGAGATAGTAGGTCTCGGGCAGCCAATGATACATATAATCATTGGCTGTTTTTCATACATATTCCTTCAGAAGGAGAAATTATCAATAAAATCATACATGATTTCATTGATAATTTCTCCTGTATTCTGTATACAGAATAGAATGACATGTCCCACGTGATGGTGAGCATGGTGGGCCAGTCCTGTGGGGTGAGGGCCAGTCTTGTGGGGTAAGGGCCAGTCTGGTGGGGTGAGGGCCAGTCTGATTGGGTCTTGTGGGGTGAGGGCCAGTTTGGAGGGTGAGGGCCAGTCTGGGGGTTGAGGGCCAGTCTGGTGGGGTGAGGGCCAGTCCTGTGGGGTGAGGGCCAGTCTTTTGGGGTAAGGGCCAGTCTGGTGGGGTGAGGGCCAGTCTTGTGGATGAGGGCCAGTCTTGTGGATGAGGGCCAGTCTTGTGGGGTTGGGGGCAGTCGGCTGGGGTGAGGGCCAGTCTTTTGGGGTGAGGGCCAGTCTGGTGGGTTGAGGGACAGTCTGGTTGGGTCTTGTGGGTTGAGGGCCAGTTTGCTGGGGTGAGGGCAAGTCTGGTGGGATGAGGGTCAGTCTAGTGGGTTGAGGGCCAGTCTAGTGTGGTGGTGGCCAGTCTCGTGGGGTGAGGGCCATTCCTGTTGGGTGAGGGCCAGTCTGTGGGGTCAGGGACATTCTAGTGGGGTGCGTGCCAGTCTTGTGGGGTGAGGGAAAGTCCTGTGGGGTGAGGGCCAGTCTTGTGGGGTGAGGGCCAGTCTTATCTGATCACCAGTATGATGGTGCGAAGAAGAGGAGAACATTGACCATAAACTGACTCTCAAAGTAGCATATCACTTTTACATGGCAGATTATTAACTTCATGGTACGTCTAGTTTGAGGAGGTAACTAGAATCCGACTCCAGAAACTATCGGTTAATGATTCGCTAACTTAATGGACCAACACGACATGCAGGCTGAACCGAGCGGAGCTGCTGTACTCACCATCCAGCTTGAAACCATCCCGGTCCGACCAGGAGCCTCCTTAACCCTCCCTTAACCCGGGCTTCTGTTGAACTTGTATTGCTGTTTGACTACTGCAACACCAGCTGCAATGTACGGTCGAAAACCTACGAGCAAATACCCTCTACTGATGTGATAACCCGGCGGTACCGTCCTACCATCCGCTCTACTATCCTGGTAAGATAACACGGCGTGACGACCGACAACCCGCAACTGTTGCCAGATTGGGCCAGATTGGGCGGGAAATCTGGCAACACTGGCTTCACAGCAACCAAGAAACTGTTATTTTCCCTTTAAACGTGACGCCAGTGCAGGAAGAAGCACGTCTATGATTGGTTGAATCAGACCTGGTGACGTCATGAGGAGTCCATCCCCTCCACCGTCACCTTGGTGACCAACGTAAACATCACCAAAAACGCAGTTTATTTAAGTATAAATAATTCCAAATTAAATCTTTGTCCCGATTATTTTGGACTCACATAAAGCACAGTTGAACGATAATAAACGTCATGCATATTCTGAGGCCTATGTCACGGAACAATTTAAGACCGGAAGAAGCTTGCGGAGTAGGGTAACTGCTCTTCCGCTTAGCTTAGCTAAGCTGTTTACCATGGCGGAGGCAGATCGATACCTGTGGACCAAGTCTCTCCAACCTACCTAAATTGTCCTACGACGACGTCCTAAGGATCGTAAATCAGCACTCACGTGTCGAAACATCTAAACTTCGCAAAGGATATAAGTTCTTCTGGGAGAAGTACATTTTTAATTACAGAAGTAAGTGTTTCAAATCTGTTGACACTGTGTAGCTTGACTGTGACAGATAGCACTAAGTGTAATACGTCAGTTAAAACGTATCCTTTTTAATTAATCGCAAAATATTATTTACACTGGTAGGAATACATATTTAGTTTGAGTGTCTCTGAAACTTTGCCTGACGAACCCCAAGATGTTAGGTATAGGTAGGTAGGCACTGCCAGTGCCTACCGTACATGTAAGTGTCGATAGTATGTCAGATTAGCTCCAGGCTACTGTCAGAACATAGTGGCTGGGTGGCTGTCATAGGCTACCAATGCCCATACATTTTGCTGCATGGTGTGTTAATCTTTCGCTCTCTAATGCAGTGTCAGATTTAGTTAATTTGGAAGTAGCAGTTCGGGTGAACTGCTACTGTTCCCAGAAGAAAAACGATGAGCCTCACACCCTGCAGGTTACAGTGCTAGGAAGTCAGGCCTGAGTCTGAAATCAAACTCTATCTCGCTTTTCATAGTATTTTGTGAATCAATGGGACTGTTGCTTAGGCCTACCTTTCTGACCACTTTAATTAGATATACATTTTGTGATTCAAACAACAGGCCCACCTCGTAATATGTAGCATAATGGAGCATGGTTTCAGACCTTCACAGATTCAGTTGCATGTTCGGTCTGTGTGTTTTTATTATTATTGTTTCTTGTTGCTGTTCCAAAATGCTCTCTCTTTCTCCAGATCTGCTGTTGCAGATGATAATGTTTTGTTTCATGTCTGCTGTTGCAGATTGTCATGTTTTGTTTTATCTGCTCTTCCAGACACATGACTACCACTTCACAGGGGAGCAAAGCGTGCCAACACCTCTGTCGTGCATCAGTGTTCTGCAGTCGTGGACCAAGGACACAGGTTTATGTGTATACCTCAGGCCTAGCCAAACATCCTGTATAGTCTACTCAATAATAGTATTCAAAGTTCTTGTATAGACAGACGCGACTAACACTGACTTAAGTGTTGCTACACTGACAATATGATTTATGTGCTGACATATTTTTTCTTTTTGCTCCAGGGGATTCGCTCCAGGGGATTCGCCCGGAACCCACTGACCAACTTGTGGTCAGGAAACCCAAGGTTTGGGTTATTTTATTTTAACACATACATGGACTCATACCTCCTGAATGCCAAGTAAATATGGCCGAGGGACACACACACCCCATTTCATTTATTTATTTATGTTAAATGTATATATGTAAATATTTTAATCAAAGAATTGGAAACAAACATTCGTGAACATTTGTTTAAGGTAACACACTCTGAGCACCTTTAAAGCAAGCCTGAAGACTTTTATGTTTGCATTAGCTTTCTGCTACATCTTAAATACATTTTATTTTAATACTAAAATGCCTTTAACTTTCTATTTTACTCATTTCTTTGCATATGTTTTCTTATACTAATCTATTTTATTGTATGACAATGTTTATATGTGAAGCACTTTGAGTCTGCCTTGTGTATGAAAAGTGCAACATAAATAAAGTTGCCTTGCCTAACACACACAGAACATTTCATTTCTTTCTGTTAAATGTAAATATGTATGTATGTAAATTTATATTTAAAAAAAAGAATTGGAAACGAACATTAAATAAACATTTGAAAAGGACGGACGGACACAAACACACACACCATTTTAATTTCTTTCTGCTAAATGTAAACAAAGAACATTAATAAACGTTTGAAAATAGTCATGTGACGTCATGTGTGTTTTAATGTGCAACACTGGGACATCACCCTTCACATCTAAAGGACCTTGATAGTTAGACATCAAGCAACAATTTACCCACAGCTGATTGACAGAGCCTGAAAGAGTCAGAGGAATGGTCGTGTCCCAGATATGATATTCTTTGACCCTTCTGATGGCCCTTTCCACCAAAGTCGGGCGTTACTCTGGGGTTTTTCGGTGTCCTCACTGGTAAACCTGGCGCCTATTTTAAATGGCGGCATTATGAGGGTGGCCCCAACTTCAGAAAGCATCTTGTCGGATGACAAATCCTTTGTCAGCCATGCATGCATCTCCTGGCTGAAGCAGACTAAGGATTCCTGACTGCTGTGTGATTTTTCTGTCTGATAAGGAACCAGTGTACATCTTAGAAATTAAGGTGATAGCTCCACATGGAGCAATGCTGATCAGACCTTTGAAGGTGTTGGTATTCTTGTGGTGGGAGAATGTTTCAGACTGGAGGGTGAGTGATGAGGGTGCCTCACACCTGATTTCTGTGCAGTCTATAATCACTCACACGTTAGGACAGTAATGGGCAAAAAATAATCTCAACCAAGATTTATTTTGTCCTGCGTGGAAGCTGAGGTATGGCTGTATACGTCCTGATGTAGAGCAACACGGTACACTACAAGAACAACTGCGAACGATAGTTATGTTATTATAACTCTAGTTCTATGATTGTAGGCGTAGCCGTCTAGGCTTCGCCTTATGGGCTTGTCCCGTGCGCGCGCCTGCGCGCGCTGAAAATTCAAACTATGCACCTATCAGCGTGGGCACCACCCACATTTCCCACGGTATCGTGTCTATATAACGCGGTGTATACCGTCGCTCATCCTCCAAGCTTTTCTTTCAGCAATTGGAGGGTACAGCAGGTGGGAAACTAGACGGCTACGCCTACAATCATAGAACTAGAGTTATAATAACATAACTATCGTTCTATTTCATGTAGGCTACGCCGTCTAGGCTTCGCCTTATGGGCTAAGGTGAAGCTGCGAGCGGAGCCCGATCAATGTACTCCTGCTGGACCCCAGTCAAAAAGACCTAAGTCACCAGAACACATTAAGACTCAAAAAGCCAAGGAAGTGTAAAACACAACAGCTTTATAAAAAACTAATTCCTCCTAGATCAAGCAAGGCAATGATCAAGGGAGAAAAAAGTGAGTCTGTAAAGACTCCGGCTCTATTCCGTGCTTCATGGAACCCATGAAAGGAAAAGAAAAACCAGAGCAACTAGGTTTCCATTAGGTCCGCTACCACCGGGGGCGGAGCTACGGAATTCGGCTCTCCAATAATGGGACTCTCTCGGCCGTTTCTTATTTGAAGA
Source organism: Gadus macrocephalus (assembly GCF_031168955.1). Lineage (NCBI taxonomy): Eukaryota > Metazoa > Chordata > Actinopteri > Gadiformes > Gadidae > Gadus > Gadus macrocephalus. The sequence goes on from NC_082397.1 coordinate 26,822,437, forward strand.
AAACGGCGGGAGTGCCATACTGGTAAACAAAACCACCAGACAATTGGCGAGCCAATAGAAAACCCCCTAGCCTGTTTTTCATTTGAAAAAAGGTGGGAGAGTAAGACTGGTAATCAAGTCCAACTCGCCAGCCGGCGAGAGGAAATCCAACCACAACGCTTTAAAGAACATGTCTATATTCTTAAGCCGTAAAAGGGGTCCCGGACTCTAGCACAGAGTTGCCGAGTGAGCCCCTGGACATGTCTAACATGTAAAAACGGACAAAGGGGCCGGGGGAAGACCAAGACGCAGCCGCGCAGATGTCTTCCACCGAAACGGCCTTGAGTAGAGCCGTTGAAGCGGCCACGCTCCGTGTGGAGTGAGCTTTAACGCCCAACGGTGGCGCCAAGCCCTGCCGAGAGTAGGCTGGGCAAACACCCTCACATACCCAGCGAGAAAACCGCTGCTTAGAGAGAGCGCGGCCCCTGCTAGCGTCGCTATAACACACAAACAACTGTTGTGTGGAGGGGAACGCTGCCGAGCGATTCACGTACATAGCCAACGCCCGAACCGGGCACAGGAGATGCAACTCCGCCTCCGCCTCACTAGAATGAGGCGGGGGGTGAAAAGCCTTAAGCACAATATCCCTCGACCGAAAATAACTATTAATGTTCTTCGGGAGGAACGCAGGATTAGGTCTGAGCAACGCGAAGGAGCTGTCCTCGTTTAGCAACAAGCAACTCGGGCTGACAGACAGAGCGGTTAGCTCACCGGCCCGCTTGGCAGAAACCAAGGCCAACAAGAGCGCCGTCTTAAATGACAGGGCATCCAAAGGGGCCTGAGAGAGAGGCTCGAAAGGATCCCTGGACAATCCGTGCAACACGGTGGGGAGATCCCAGCGTGGTGTAAGCACGCGTGAAACAGGCCTAACCCGTCTAGCCCCACGCAAGAATCTCTTGACCAGTGGATGGCTGAAGATCGGTCCACCATCACAGCCTGCATGGCCAGCCGAAACGGCTGCCGCATAGAACTTGATAGTGGAGAAGGCCAAACCTTTTTCCAATAAGTTTTGCAGAAACGAAAGCACGCTTCCCACCTCGCATTGAGATGGGACAGCGTGGTTCGTCTCACACCAATTAGAGAAGGCGCACCACTTCGCCGCATAGAGGGAAGAAGTAGAAGGCGCACGAGCACTCTGAATAGTGTTGATAACCGTCTCAGGCAAACCTTTGCCCTGCAGGATCAACCTCTCAGGAGCCAAACCAACAGCCGTCCCGAGACATCGGGCGGGTGGTGCACCGTCCCGTGGGCCTGTGAAAGCGCATCCGGCCTGAATGGTACTGGCCAAGGCGCCGACCGCGAGAGCGCGGCCAGCTCTGGAAACCACAGAGCTGAACGGTTCTCCGGGGCCACTAATATCAGGGACAGTCTCTCCTGTCTGACCCGTTCCAGAAGAGGAAGGATCAGCTGGAGCGGGGGAAACGCATACAAGAGAGCCCGCGGCCAAGGTGTGTGTGCCAACGCATCTACCCCCAACGGGGGAAGATCCCGAGGGCTGAGGGAGAACCACCACCTGCAGTGCGTGTTCTCCCGGGACGCGAAGAGGTCCACCTGCGCTGTCCCGAACCTCTGCCAGATCAGTCTGACAATGTCGGGATGTAACCGCCACTCGTCTCGGCGGGGACCGCCTCGAGACATGAGGTCCGCCCCAAAGTTCTGGGCGCCCGCGATATGCAGGGCTCTCAGACTGCGGAGATACTGATGAGCCCAAAGCCAGAGCTCGACCGCCTTTCGGTGGAGAGCAGGGGAGCGGACTCCCCCCTGTCTGTTGATGTACGCCGCCGCCGACACGCTGTCTGTCCTGATCAGAACGTGGCGGCCGCGCACCAGGTGAAAGAAATGCAACAGCACTTTCCTCACAGCGTCGAGCTCCAACACATTTATGTGTGCTGTAGGGGGCGTGCGCCACTCGTCTCCGACCGAGTGAGAGAGGCACGTTCCTCCCCAACCCGTCAACGAGGCGTCCGTGAAGACCACTACGTAGGACGCCACCCTGCCCAGGGGAACACCCTTGAGAAGGGCGGAGGGTCCTTTCCAATATTCCAGGTCTGGCGACACCGAACGGGGGACGAGGAGCACCCTGAGCTTGTGTCGCCTGGGGTCCAACCGTTGGCGAGCAAACCACTGCTGGAGTCTGCGCATAAAAAGCAGACCCAGGGGGACCACGGGGTGGGCAGCTGCCATCAGCCCCAACAGACGCATGGTGGACAGTGCGGTCACGTTTCTGCGAACGTGAAAACGGGAGAGCGCCGACAGGATGGCGTCTCGCCGAGGAGGCGAAAGCATCGCAATCATGGTGGCTGAGTCTAGGCAAAGCCCCAAGTAGACTGTCTGCCGGCTGGGGAGCGGGGAGCTCTTCTCCCAGTTGATGGCAAAACCCAGGAAGGAGAGATGGTTTATCACCAACATGGTGTCCCTTCTCGCGGTCTCTTCTGAGTTGCTCAGAATAAGCAGATCGTCTAGGTAGAAGAGAATCCTCTTTCCCTGACGTCTGAGCGGTTCCAACGCCGTCTCCACACACTTCGAGAAGGTGCGCGGAGCCAGGGAATAGCCGAACGGCAGACACTGGTACTCGTCGTACGCCATCCCCATAAAGGCAAAGCAGAGAAACTTCCTGTGCGCCTGCCGAACAGGGACGTGGAAGTAAGCATCCTTGAGATCCAGGGATGTGAACCAATCGCCCTCTCTCACACACCGGAACAATGCTCCGACCGTGAGCATTCTGAACTTCCTCGTGGCAACGAATCTGTTGAACACGCGAAGATCCAGAATAGGTCTCATTTCCCCTGACTTCTTGGAAACCAGGAAGTAGCGGGAATAAAAACCTAGGTGAGACTCGTGGGGGGGAACGACAGTGATGGCCCCCTTTACCAAGAGACGTGCCACCTCTGCTGCCAGAGCCGTGCTCGCAGCCGGGTCCCGTAGCGTGGTCTCCACCAACCCCATAAAGGGTGGGGGACGACGCTTGAACTGTATGGGATGGCCCCATCTCAACGTGGTGATGGCAGAACGCACCGCTCTTGCCAACACGCATAGCGGTTGGAGAGAGGGCGAGCCGACAGCTGAGGAAGACCGTCCAGGAATAACCCGTATTCCTCTGCCCCTACCGCCTCCACACTGCGTGTGAACCAAGGGGGGCTTCCCACGAAAGGGAGGAGGCTCAGCGAGCGTAGGAGACGTACCAGAACTAGCAGCTGTAAAAACAACGAGCTGTCTAGACGTCGCGCTCGTGCCCGCTGAACAGGGAGCGAGCCGTCCGGCCGCAGCACCTGTGCGCTGCTGCTCTCCCCGTGCGCGGCGGCTGCGGCTGCTGCACCGGGGCTGGAGTCGGAGGCGGTCCCATGGAACGCTGGGACCGGCCAAGACCGCGCTTCCTCTCAGCCTGCTGGCGGGAGGAGCCCGTGAGAATCGTCCCGAACCGGGAACGATTCTCACGGACTGACTGCTGGTGCGCGAGCACCTCGGAGAACCTGGGACCAAATAGGCCATCCGGCGCTAGTGGACCCTGGACGAGGCTGGCCCGCTCTCGTTCCGGCACCGCAGTGTGGGAGAGCCATATGACCCTTTGAATCATGGTAGCCCACGCCATATGCTGGCCGGCCGAAACGGCTATCGGCTGGCATAGCTGGAGGATGGCGCTGGAAAAGCGGGAAACCGCCAGCCATCTCGCGGCTTCCTCCGGGCCGTAGGCCTCCCTGTCAGCCGACAAGGAGACCATGGCAGAGGAGAGCAGGGCGATGTTGTTGACCGCCGCCGCGGATTGAGAGGCACAAACGAACACCCTGTCCGTTAGGCCGACAATCTGCTTCTGGAGGCGGTCGGGGGGCAGCGGCTTTTCGTTAAGGAGCCCGGCGCCCGGACAGAGAAGCGCTGCCAGGGGAGGCTCCAGGCGAGGGATCCCCCTCGCCTGAGTATCGGCCCACCCCTCCACGTTGGTGAAATCCGTGGAGGATCTTACCGGAGCCTTCAGGGTCGAAGGGTCCTCACCGGCAGCAATAAACAAGTGCTGCAAAGGCGGGAACAAGGGGCACTGGGTAACCCGCCGGGAAAAAGATGGGGTGCGAAAGCACTCGCCCTGCATATCGTCAGATACGGGGGCGAGAGGCGGGACCGGCATGGGAATCCCTTTGATGACCGCCGCCTCACCCATGATCTCCCGGAAGAGATCGGTCATCCGGCGCGGACCCTCGTGTTGTATGACGGTGGCGGTTGTAACCCGAGAGCGGGAAAAACCGGACGCCGAGTCGCCGAAGACGTCGTCCAGGGAGGCGTCGATGATGCCATCGTCGACGTCAGGTCCGAACAGGTCGATGGTGTCAGCCATTTCCACCGCAGGGGAAAAGAAGAGATGCCTGGAGAGGATCCCCTCTTCAGGCAGCTCCCGGCAGGCGACACAGGAGACGGGGGCCGCCATAGCAGCCGCGGCGTGGTCGGCGCCGAGGCACCAAAAGCACGCCAAGTGCCCGTCACCCGGTGCCAGGGAGGCGGGACAGGAGGCGCATAGGAGTCCTGAAAAGGACCTAGCTCTAGGAGCGCTCTCAGGTGGCCCTGAAAAGGGCCGTTTGTCCGCGGCCTCGCCCGAGCCGCTGCCACCGGCTTGGGAGATCCGTGTTGAAGTTCTCATCTTCTTAATTGTAGTTCTCAATTTCTCGCTGATAAGCACAAGTGCTGAAAGAAAAGGGAGGATGAGCGACGGTATACACCGCGTTATATAGACACGATACCGTGGGAAATGTGGGCGGTGCCCACGCTGATAGGTGCATAGTTTGAATTTTCAGCGCGTGCAGGCGCGCGCACGGGACAAGCCCATAAGGCGAAGCCTAGACGGCGTAGCCTACATGAAATAGAACGGGGGCTGCCATTGTTGTTGCTGCTAGACGCGACCAGAAGTTGGATTACCCTACTACGCGTTCCGGAAGCAGGAAGTGTGACATAGGCCCCGTCCACACAAAGCCGATTTCATGGCGAAACCGCAAAGGTCTTGTACGGTTCGGCCTTCCGTCCACACGAAGCCGGCGAATCCGCTGACCGAAACCGCAAACTTCTGAAACCACCCTCGGAGGTGGTTTCAAATCTACCCGGTTTCGTTTTGGTTTCGTGTGGACGCCTGAAACAGACTGAAACCGCAAACCATGACGTCATCGCCCCACCCCTCGACCTCCTAGCCAATGGCTCTTAAGCCCGCGGAGTCTCAGAAATCACAACAAAAAAGATGATGGCGGACTACAAGCTTGTAATCGTTCTGCAGCATATCATGTCCCTTGTTGGGTTGCTAAGCCATTATTTATTGAGAATCTAGTTCGCCATCGTAGAAGAGCTGTTTGTTTGTGTTGTTAGTGGTTCGGGGGGCAGCCTTTATGCGCATGCTCGCCTCTTCTTCTTCTGGATTTGTGCACCAGAAGCAGCGCCCCTTATGGGCCTGGAATGTTTACTACAGCGTTTCTACAGATCTATCCGGTTTCGCTTGGCTTCGTCTTTACGGAGATACTTCGAAACCGGATAGATCGAAACCGTAACGGTTTCGCCCGTTTCGGCTTCGTGTGGACGGGGCCAGAGCTATAGAGAGAGAGAGTTGCGACACTTCCATTGGACTCCGTTGTAGCGCCTACTTCCGGGGTATGGAGCCTCGAATAGTTCCAAACAACCATTTTACGGCGTAGGAGACCGTTCATTTCCATTGCTGGCCGCCGAGTAACTTCTGAGGTAAATTGATTAAATAGCTACCTCTTTTGAATTGTCAACTGTCTATATTGTATCAGAGGCCCTTTATGATGCATATACTGATCTTTATTTGTAAATGCACAGCGTAATTATATATATATTTATCTTGGTAGACGACCGATTGCTTGCTAGTTTGTTAGCTCGATTTCACCATCTGTGAAGGTATCTCCAGGGGTAAATTGATTAAATAGCTACCTCTTTTGAATTGTCAACTGTCTATATTGTATCAGGACCTTTATGATGCATATACTGATCTTTATTTTTAAATGCACAGCGTAATTATATATATTTTTATCTTGGTAGACGACCGATTGCCTGCTAGTTTGTTAGCTCGACTGCACCATGTGATGGTATCTACACCAACAATTACAAAGTTCAGTACTAGTGAATCTAACTTTTATTTAGTTAGTTATTTATGTTGGATTACTAGGATAATTTAGGTTGATTTAAGGACGGGTTTTATGATGCGATAGCTAGTAGAAATAACAGTGTTTGTTTAATTATATCCTGGAAAGGGTGATGTTCAGCACATGAAGCCCTACAGATGCCGCCGATTCAACAATGCTGATTATGATGGGCGGTCAATTTAACCTGTATGGCTTTTTCGTTTTAACTTCTTGTTGACTGAATTGTTTCTCTTTCTTAGTGCCAAATTGATTCTCTTTCTTAGTGCCAAATTGATTCTTTTTTGTTTTGCAATAGCCCTCTCTGCTCTCCTTCTCATTAATTTTTCCTTTTCTAGTTGCCTTATTAGGTCCTCCACAGTCGCCCCATCAGTCCCTGGCAGTCTGGTCCCTGGAGCAGCTGGCCCTGGCAAAAGTTATTCCTTCACTGTTGACCCCTGACTGACTGGCCCTCGGCACACAAATCCCTGGATCACCTGCCCCTGAATCACCTGCCCCTGAATCACCTGCCCCTGGCAATGTGGCCTCTTGATTGCTCTCTCTGTCTCCTGTGATGTCCTTTTCAACGCTCTTGAAATCCACCTAAATTTCTCCCTCAATCTCTGTAACAATTACAAGGTAATGTTGCTGTTATATGTATTTTGCCTTTGCATTTGCAACTAATGTCATCTCCAATGTAAGAAAATGAATTAAAGCAAAACATTTCTGTAATGTGAATTAAATCATCTGCCACAATCAGAAACCAATACAATTTATAAATGGATCTACCGGCAATTGTTAATTGGGTAGAAATGTGTCGATTATCTACATTGTGTGCAAATCCTCAGAGAATCCCTGCCTTCTGGTTGTTTTTTAAACTGAATGTACAAATATGAATTATGTAATCTCATTAGGAGTGTAGTCTATCCTTGAATTACATAAAATGGGTAATATTGTTAGCTGCATGGATCATACCGAAGTTTAATTTGGCGCAATATGTGTGGTCCGTTGCACTTGGTTCCGGAGGCACCCTCACAGATGGGGGTTTCCTCCTCTTCGGTTTAGGGCGATGGATGAAAACTGTTGGGCCTGCATCGGGCCTCAACTTCAACATCCTATCTACTTTTGTGGCTTTGAATTGGTCATTTTCAAAGTGTACCTGTAGGTAGGCTTGTAAGATCAGTTTCCATTGCACTTCAAATATCATTGGAAAGTCATAATTCTCTACACTTAGAATTATTATGCCCTTTGAAATGCTAGCAAGTGATCTGAACATTACGTTACATCGTTTTTGACTGTTGCTGACTGTCAATAAGTTTTGACGGCTGACCGTTGCCATCCACTTCTCCCTGCGCTCTTGGTCCTTGGGGAAGCCGTGATAACCCTTCTCGGACCGATTGGAGCATCCAAATGCTGCACAGCCAACCATGGTATGACCATTGATCTATAAAATGTTAGTTGTAACCAATGAACCATGACACCATTGAAGATCACAGAGCGGGTAACAACTGTTCCTCAACCACTTATGCCCCGACTTTTGAGAATAGGTTAGAGGTCAGAGTTCATGACAAAACGAGGATCCTCCCTCCTAAACCCATTTTGAATTTGCTCAGGGCTATTCTAAGTATTGTAATGGCATAAAGTATAGTATATTTGCAACGTTATATGTTAATGGTTTGCCCTAAGTATATAGTGTTCCCTGCTGTGTCCATTGTTGAATCTGATCACACAATCGCAATCACTTGTTCTTGTCACACTAATTGTTTAATAAAAAAAAATACAATTTCATTCATCCAAGCGTAATGAGTTGTTATTCTTTAATATATTTGATACTTTGTGTGGCTTATATCTTTAAATGATCATGGTAGAACATCTTGAATACTTTGATTTCAACACAGATGTAAGGTAAAAGTTAAGGTTAGGCCAGTATGCTAACACGAACGTGAAGCTTTCCCTCAAACTTAAAAACGTATCTAAGTAATAGTACTTATAGATAGCTTTCAGTTGCCCCCCTACCGCTCTAAATGTAAAACTGACATTTACAAATATGCAATAATGCAATAAGAGTCAGACAAATACTTGTATGTGATTGTATATGTGACTTGTATTTTTCATTCATATTTACCATTTAATATTGAAATCTCTACTGTCGTCCCATAGAATAACATTGAAAGCGCGGCGTGTTTGGAACTATTGAGGCTTACATGAACCACGTGACAACCACGTGACCACCCTGTCGGCGAGATCATAGCGTGCCGCAACTCTCTCTCTCTATAGCTCTGGACGGGGCCATAGGCCGGACTTAAGATACCCACTATGAAACATTGACCTCTTCCCTAAATTACAAGGATCTGATTACATTTCCCTCGATTTCCCTACATTAGTTTGTACCTATAAATATTTAAGTGATAGATTTGTTTTCCTAGTGAATGTAGCCTATACCATTGTGTGATGAAAAAATTGGTCGGACAATGCAAGGAGATTGAGATTTTATTACCATTCTATGATGCATTTTACCTCAGCATGAGAAGCAATGATTCTGAGAAGGCTATTAAGAATACATTTTAACACGCACATCCATTGTAGTCATGTATTATAGCTGAGTGAATTGAGTACATACAGATTAATAGAGCTTGTACATCAGAATGCATCATGGTGTTGTATGTTGACTTATGAGTTATAGTAATGTAAAATAAAATAATAATAAAATAAATATAAATATACCTTAAACTGGGCAGATGAAAACTTTGTTTCACCACATCCTGCATAATACACACGGTGGCACTTTCAAACACCAACATTTTCCATAATGACCAAAACATCATCACTATCAACAACATTCCTATGCTCCTTTACGTCCAAAATGGAAGTGCTCATTGCAAAGTGATCGATGGATCAGCCCGAGAGGACCTATCATCTAGTGATCATCTATGATCATCTAGTGCTTAAATGCAAAAAGGAGCACTTTGAGTTAAAAAGGCAACACTGTCAGCGCAAATAGACGTTAAAATAGTTACCTAGTAGGTGTGGCTATGTGTGGAAGCAAGGTATTTCACTCAAGTCTTCATGGGAATACATATTAATATATCAAGACTAAATCAAATACCTGCTAAAAGCTGTGTGTGAGTGTTGATGTGGTAAGGCTGATATTGTGCAACAAAATGGAACTCTAGATGATCTGATAAATATCATGTTCTAGTATTGTAACAGGTCGGATCCTCGCACACAAAATCAATAACTTAAATAAATTAAAGCATACTCCAAATTGAGTAACAAACATAAATATATTAAATAAATACATCTTTATATGATTTTAATACATTAAAATGAAAAACATGAATCGTTTTCATAAAAAGTCCAGTAAATAATGGATTCCATAAATTGATAAATAAAAACAAGCTGGGATCTCAAAACAATAACGGTAGACATGCCAAACACCTTAAAAGGGCTTTGTGTGAATGAATGTGACCTTATGGTCATACTTTCCTCTCACAAAAATACAAATTCAGGCATCCTGAATCATACTTGTGGCGGGCATACAATAACACTTATTGTATGCTGTAAATCAATCAAACAAATACAAAGTTGTCAAGCAAATAAAAAGAAGCATACTTTCAATGAACAATTTAATGTATGCTTAAATGGAGGCATTTGTGGTTTGGGCCCACTTTGTCATCCTTTTCTTTCAAAAGCTTTTCTTTATGTTGATATTCAAAGAAATGGTGACACACTTATTCCAGAAAAATAATCAATGAGCTTGGCTTTGGGGAAGATAACACAGCTGTGGCTAGGGAGTCTTTTTGCTCTGTAGGGCCAGGAAGGGATTCAGTCAAAATAAAAATGCATGCCTTGTTTGATCAAAGTAAACAAATATAGTGAAGCAAATTAAGGAAACGATGAGTTCACAAAGATCTGCTAGATTATTGTAAACACTGAAAGGCAGTCTGAGATAAATACATGATCTATATGATGTGATAACATTATCATGGCTATAATATTTCATTCATGAAAAATAATGGAACTGTTACTCTCCTATTATTGAAATATGTATTAAAATTGGCAACCAACAAAGAAGATCAACAGATTTCAATGTCAACAGAGCTCAGAGCCTGAGCCCATATGAGGACAGCTTGCCTATATCTGTCTACATTATACATATATTATACATATAGGATTGGCCGATATCCTTTGATTAACAATATTATCATACAACATAAACACAGGGTGCTTTTCCCTGTGTTTATGTTGCATGATATGATAGTTAATCAAATAATATCTGCCCATCCTGCATCTTATGTTCTTATAATTGTTAAACTCGATATGATCTATATAAATGGTACATAATATGTATAATGTATTAAATGGACCTTAATGTCCTTAATTACTTGATGTCATTCAGGACAGAGATGAAGGAACCCAGACTGAGATGGCTGGAGCAGGGATAGAATAGGACACAACCTAATATGCTGTGCAGTTGTGTATGTTTGTGTGTACAGCACAGGTGGTTGTCGTTCATATAAGTGTGAATATACGTGTGTGTGTGTGTGTGTGTGTGTGTGTGTGTGTGTGTGTGTGTGTGTGTGTGTGTGTGTGTGTGTGTGTGTGTGTGTGTGTGTGTGTGTATTGGTTTGTAATGATGCAATGTCACACATTATTATTAAGACACGCTGCTCTTCCTGATAATCTTTCTTTTCACTTAAAAGTGCAGATTCAAAAAACAAACAACCATCGTTTTTAAATAAATATATGACAATATAGCCAACTAGTTTGAGTAGGGTTTGGGTGACAGATGGGCCAGCTGGTGGTCTTTGATGCCCGTAAAGGTGCGATAAGCCGTAGACTAACAGCTTGGACAGAGCTGAGATTTGCTGGTGCACCAGTTTCCAACGGCCTTCTGCTTCTGCCTTCCTGGTCGCTGCTCCGCCATCCTGACTTGTAGCTTGGTCTCCATTTTTTACACAGAAACATTCCAGAAATTCCCTTTATGTTTAAGACTGGGATTTCGAAAAAGTCTAGAGAGGATATTATCTAATAGGAACTCCTTACCTCCGGATTGGTGGTTCTGCTAATTCAGCAGTCAACCAGCCTGCATTCCATTTTGGAACCGTTTCCTGCATTATTTACCTCAACTTTGACCTGCGTGTCACACCTATCCCATTTTAACTGTGCCTTTTATTAAATAACTTAGCAATTGAACCAGTGAAACAATCAGTCCGTCCTTTCTCTTTTTTTCATCCAATAGCGTGGGATATTGAGACCTGGAGCTTGGGGGGAGGATATAAACAAGCGCGTGGCTCATTTTGTCTTGGGCACCACCAGGATCTCGTCCCCGTCGCGGATGCTGTAGGAGTGCAGCGCCCGCGTGCTGTACTTCATCTCCTCTGGGCCGAACACGCAGCAAAGGTCCTTGTCGATGTAGTAGACCCTCATGTGGTTGGTGGGCAGCTGGACCACGTCCTTCAGCTGCTTCTTCAGTTCCGCCACCGTCTGGTCCAAGCGCACGTTCACCTGGAGAGAAAGGTCCAAAATATTGGAATTTTACTTGAAAATGCAATATTAAGGTTTTATCAATGTTTTCATTGTTTCTGGTTTCATTGGGAGAGCAACTTAAAAAGTGAACAGCAGTAGTTACTAGGTATGCAACGGTACAATTGGCCCACGGTTCGGTATTTTGGTCAAGGTAACGTACGGTTTCGCTATTTATATATATAAAACTACATCACAATAAACAATGAACTCTTTATTTTGCCTATTGACAAATACATCCTTCCATTCAGAAAAATGGCAGCCTGACTGGTTGGCCTGGTTTATGTTTCTACTGTATGAAATGAAGGGGAGTAAAAACCAACCTGATAGTTTTTCGGCTTCTATTTTAAATAAACAGTACTTCAATCAATATGAAACATAGCTGCGAGCAGCAATGTGGGGGTCAAGCAGAATAGGACTCAATAAACTAATTCTGCTGGACAGACGTAATCGGCTAGTTGGGTACATTATGACCGTCTCAGTAATTAGTAATAACGACAGCTGGTGGAATGAACTACGAGTCAATGTTTACAAAATGGAAAAATGACCCCATCTAGTGGTAAGGGCGCATTATCGTCTGCCTGACAGAACAAATCACACAAATACATAGGGGTATTCGGAACAATATCCCTAACAGAAACACAATATTAACAAGCATCCGTTCTTGAGGTGGTTCATGAAGCATCTAATCCAGTAAGAATTGCAGTTTCTATTGTAAGTGGGCGGAATGGTAAATAAATTCATTGTTGCATTATACATGCAGTACTGCAGTGCAGTGTCTACCCTTTAATGAGCGCTGTTCAGCGCAACTAACATTGATATAAATGAAGAAGTGTTCTGATTGTATGCTGTTTGTCAGATTGACATGATGATTTAATATGATTGATATGTTATCAGTTTTATATAACACAGTATATGATGACCATGATAAAATGCATACGATTAGATATCATTTTACTGACAATGAAAGCTATTGGGAAATGGTTATCACAATGAAAATACATTGAAGTTGCTTTCTAAGGGCTGGAATAGACTTGCTGCTAACAACGCCCCCCTAGAGGTCAAATTACACCAAATATTTGGACATCATCAGGATAGGGTCATAAGACTCTGGGCCAAGTTTGGTTTGGATACATGAAGGCCTTGCAGAGAAATTCGCTCAATTCCTTTTTGACGTCCCCCTGAGGTCAAAGGTCACCAAATTGTTTGGATGTCCCCAGAATGATGTCATGAGTCTATGTACCATGTTTAGCTATGATATGTTGATGCTGAGAACAGGCTAACTTCCTGTTTTGCAGCTTTGCCGTAAAGTTTAATTGGCTGTCACGGCCAAACGGTTTTGAATTTGAAAAAGCTGTTTAACACTCAGCTTGGTCTGAAGATCATATATGGCAAGTTTGATGATTGGACATAATCTGTGGCCTGTGGATGTGTACTATTGATTTTGACAACTTCAACATGAGAAATAATTCATTAGCTACATGGGGAGGTCTGAAAGTATCACCAGACATTGAAGATAATTTTGAAATATAATCATGGCATGGGTCTATGTACCAAGTTTGGTCTTGATGTGTCAAAGGGCTGCTGATTGGCTTACTTCCTGTTTGGCGACTTCGAAGTCGAGGTTGATAGCGGCCATACGGTTTTGAATTTGAATTAATTTTTTTGTATGTTTTTTGACAAACGTTGCCTGAAGATCATGTGTGCCAAGTTCCAAGGTGATCGGACCAAATTTATTATAGGAGAAGCATTTTGAAGGTTTTTGACATGAACCAAGATGGCGGAATATCCATCATGGCGCAAAAAAAGACGACATATGGTGCGAACTCGGCTTGGACCAAGGAATCCAATGATACCTTGTTTGTGAATATTGGATTAATGGGTCAAAAGTTATAAACATGAATGCATGTCAAACTTTGACCTGTTGGTGGCGCTACAGCTGATGAGCTAGCGACCTCAAATTTGCCTGACAGGATAATCGGGCTTTCACAACTTTTGACCAAGGCGTTCTATGGGCTGCTATAGACTCCCACGGAGATAAAATAATAACAATAAGAAAACGTACAAAAACAATAGGTTGTCTCGCAGCTTCGCTGCTTGACCCCCAATTAGGGGTCAGAGCAGCGAAGTTTGTGTTTTGGAGATAGATGTTGAGCTTTTTTTGTTTGACACGCTAGCGCTCCCTCGCTCCACACTGATTTAAAGCGATGTCAACAATTGTACTCGCATCTCGGAGAACATGTCGGTATCGTCGGCATGAGCAACCCAGACCAAGAACTGACAGACAAAAAACAGGAACAAGTACAGAAAACATGGATAAGAGGAGGAGGTCCGAACTGGAGGATGAGTCTCTGGTAAGTTTAAGAAAGCCGATTTCTCAGCAGCCCTTTGACATATCATAACCAAACTTGTCATGACCTCATCATGGTGACACTGAATGAATTTGGTGATCATTGACCTCTGGGGGGCGCTGTTTTCAATGTCGATGTGTTTTAACTCCTCTCACTTCACATGAGTATATTTCATACAAATTTTCAATGCCTGGTGATACTGTCAGACCTCCCCGTATAGCTAGTAAATGATTTCTCACGGAAACATCCGCGACAGCCAATCAAATTCGACCGTGAAGCCGCCAAACAGGAAAGACGCCAATATCTCAGCAGCCCTTTGACATATCATAACCATACTTGGTAAATAGACCCATGACATCATCATGGGGACACTCAAGTTTTGTGATCATTGACCTCTAGGGGGTGCTATAATTAACAAAGACGTGTTTTAACTCCTCTCTCTTCACGTGAGTATATTTCACACTAATTTTCCATGTCTGGTGATACTGTCAGACCGCCCCATATAGCTAATAAAATATTTCCCATGGCAACCTCAGAAATTGGCCACCATGTTTAAAGTTGTCACAATCAAAGGCCACAGATTATGTCCAACCATCATGAAACTTGTGCTATATGATCTTCAGACCAAGCCAAATAAATGTGCCAAACAACTTTTTCTAATTAAAAAACGTTTCGCCTTGACAGCCAATCAAACTTGACGGCAAAGCCGCCAAACAGGAAGTAAGCCTGTTCTCAGCAACTCTTTAACATATAATAGCCAGACTTGCTAGATTATGTCCAATCATCATGAAATTTTCCATATGTTATCTTCAGACCAAACTGAACAAACGTGCCAAACAGCTTTTTCTAATTCCAAACCGTTTGGCCGTGACAGCTAATCAAATTTGACGGCAAAGCCGCCTAACAGGAAGTAAGCCTGTTCTCAGCAACTCTTTAACATATCATAGCCAAACTTGGTACATAGACTCATGACATCATTCTGGGGACAGCCAAACAATTTGGTGACCTTTGACCTCAGGGGGACGTCAAACAACAATGACTTTATTTACCATTCCGCCCACTTACAATATAAACTGCAATTCTTACTGGATTAGATGCTTCGTGAACCACCTCAAGAACGGATGCTTGTTAACATTGTGTCTCTGTTAGAGATATTGTTCCGAATACCCCTATGTATTTGTTTCATTTGTTCTGACGGGCAGACGATAATGCGCCCTCACCTCTAGGTAGGGTCATTTCTCCTTTTGGTAAACATTGACGCATACTCGTATAACGCTGGAGTTCTATCCACCAACCGTCGTTATTACCGATAACCGAGACGGTCGTCATGTAGCCAACCAGCCGATTACGTCCGTCCGGCAGAGTTAGTTTACCAATTACCGAGACGGTCGTCATGTAGCCACCCAGCCGATTACGTCCGTCCGGCAGAATTAGCTTATCGATTACCGAGATGGTCGTCATGTAGCCACTTAGCCAATTACGTCCTCCGATTACCAACACGGTCGTCATGTAGCCACCCAGCCGATTACGTCCGTCCGGCAGAATTAGGTTACCGATTACCGAGACGGTCGTCATGCGCCCTTACCATTAGGTAGGGTCATTGTTCCATTTTTCCAATTTTCATGATGATTGGACATAAGCTGTGGCCTGTGGATATGTAATATTGATTGTGAAAACTTTGAACATGGCGGCCAATTTCTGATGTTGCCATGGAAAATATTTCATTAGCTATATGTGGCCGTCTGACAGTATCACCAGACATTAAAAATAAGTGTTAAATATACTCACGTGAAGAGAGAGGAGTTAAAACACGTCTTCATTAATTATCGCGCCCCCCAGAGGTCAATGATCACCAAATTCATTCAGTGTCACCACGTTGAGGTCATGGGTCTACCAAGTTTGGTTATGATATGTCAAAGGGCTGCTGAGAAATTGGCTTACTTCCTGACCAAGACTTTCGTCATGTAGCCACCCATTCCACCAGCCGTCGTTATTACAGATTACCGAGACGTTCGTCATGTAGCCACCCAGCCGAATTAGGTTACCGATTACCGAGAGAATTAGGTTACCGATTACCGAGACGGTCGTCATGCGCCCTTACCACTAGGTAGGGTCATTTTTCCCTTTTGTTTACATTTACGCGTACTTGCATAATGCTGTACTTAATCCCACCTGCCGTCATTATTACCGATTACCGAGACGGTCATAATGTAGCCACCTAGCCGATTACCTCCGTCCGGCAGCATTAGTTCACCGATTACCGAGAAGGTCTTCATGTAGCCAACCAGCCGATTACGTCCGTCCGGCAGAGTTAGTTAACCGATTAACGAGACGGTCGCCATGTAGCCACCCAGCCGATTACGTCCGTCCGGCAGATTTAGCTTATCGAGTCCCATTATGCTTGACACCCACATTGCTGCATGCAGCTATATGAAGCATTGTTCCCGCTTTAGATCCCGTACCTGCAAAATGCATAATTAGCAGTTTAATAAAGGACTTATTAACCTTAATAAGCATGGTTCCCGCTTTAGATCCCGTACCTGCAAAATGCATAATTAGCAGTTTAATAAAGGACTTATTAACCTTAATATGCTTGGTTCCCGCTTTAGATCTTGTACCTGCAAAATGCATAATTGGCAGTTTAATAAAGGATTTATTAACCTTAATAAGCAAAAGAAAAACGTAGAAAAGGTTTAACAATTACATAATAGGTAAGACTCAATAAATGGGTTTGTAATGTGTTTATTAACAACTATAAGAATTGTATTATTATATATAAGACCATTATTAATGTTATGAAGCAATCAATAAATAGTTTACAAGTTTCTTATTAAGTGTTTATAAAGGTCTTATAATTTCATAAACATAAACATGTTATATGTTATTATTAACACTTATTGATAGTCTTATTAACACAAATTAATGGGTCTTATTACATATTAACTAAGGCTTAATACAAGGATCTTAATATAAAGCGTTACCGACAAATGAACACGATGAGCCAAGGTGCAACAACACATAATTTGGACAATGGACAATGGACATTTCTAGTAGAAAAAGTGAAGAAAAGAAATTACAGACATTGGGCCTCATACCAGAGCCACTCATACGCACTATATTGTTCTTAAATCATTCCTATAGAGAGCGTTTACACAGCATTTACCAAAACTCTTGTATTTTGAATTTTCTCATAGGAACGAACAAAATCTAAGAGTAGTCCAAAACCTATCGTACCAGTCATGTTAGGTTGACAAAAGAAAAAAACGTCACATTGTTTGGCCAAACGATTCCTATTCCATGATTTGATTTATAAAAAAGATGGGAATACCGGTGTTATAAAGAACGGCATTAATAACAGCGTTACTTTTTTCAGTATTGAGTGATCTAATGATTACTCTTCCTATCATTATGACGCTGCTACCGTTACTGCCAAAAAATGTGGCGCGTTACTATAATTGAAGCTGTTTTTACATTAGACCATCTAGATCTCTCTCTCTTCCTTTACTGTTTTTCCTTCGTTAATGGGCATGAGACAATCACATTAATGATAACGATTGGCTGAGGTAGAGTAACATTTCTTGGTGAGCCAATCAGAGGTAGAGTTGGGCAGGTGTTGTTTACACATATTCAAAAGCATTCATGTCGGAAACACAACGACATAAGTGAGTCAATGAGAAACAGAAATGGTGAGCTCAAATAATCCAAAAAGAGAAAAATGTAACATGCACATGAATTTTAAGTTCTGTTAAAGGTGGGTGGAGATGGGGTCTAAATTATTTGACACATTTGAGCCTTTAAAAATGTACTTCAAAGTAACGCAATAGTTACTTTCCACAGTAACTAGTTACTTTTATAATTTGGAATTGAGTAACTAATTTAGTTAGACTTCGGGAGAAGTAACTAACTGTAAGTAATTACTTTTACGAAGTAACTTGCACAACACTGATTATAAAACAACATGTCAGACTGTAGAAGATATTGGTAGAATGAAATTTGACCAACTCTTAAATATAAACATATGCTCGTTATCTCTAGATTTAATTAATCGGCCAGATTGCACTCTATTCTAACAAGCCAACAAAGACCTCGCTAAATGCTATGAAATTAACTATAGAAATTAACTATAGGTCTATAGCATTTTCTGATTACAGTTTAATGCATTTTTCACAATTTACCAGCTCTCGTTTTGAAGGCTGAACAGACAATTTGACTGGAACTACTTAGCACGTGTCCATATATCAGGGATTAATGGACACCATGTTAAGAAACCATGTTAAGAAATATGATTCTCTTTCTTAACATGCATGCAAGCAGGGGTGCTAACTGTCACGCATCTGGCGTGTCACTCACACTTTCAGCATCAATCTCACGCCAAAATCCATTTTTCTCCCCTCTCAATCCGTAATTTTCGGTTGATAGACTAGACCTAAGTCTTATTCTACTTTGTTTAAGAATGCTTGATTCTGATTGGCTGGGAGGAGGGCATTAAGCCGGCAGGTTGCCCGCTGACTTGTCGGTTGTACTTGCTGCTGACTGAGCACAGCGTCATCAAATAGTAGATCAATACGCCGTATCTAAGGTCTGTCCTATTTACTGGAGGAGTGAACAACTTTTCCGTTGCATAAGAACCTTATGGGAGGGATTTTTCCAGGTATTAGTCAAACCCTCAGGCGTTGTGAAAAACTTTATATTTGGATTGTAAAACGCATGAAAATATAAATTAATGGTCTTAATTTTTTTTCTTTGGCAAGTGACCATGGTATAAGCAGGATGATGCCCTTTGAGGTGTCCAAAACATTGCATATTTGATCGATCATAATTAAGGGGACTACTTTTTGAGGGAGAACTCAAACAGAGTATACATTTAATAAGCATGCAATACGAATAAGAAAAAGCATAATTATTAAAGTATTTGAATTGTTTTATTATGTTGGCAAGCAAGAAGTAGAATAAACGGGATAATCACCTCAAGGAAGGGCAAAAAAAATTGCCCTGCCTCTCGGTGATTATCCCTTACTTAATGACAGGAGAGGAGTTTAAGGCTTAAACTACCTTAAACTTCGCTGTAAAATCTGCCTACAACGTGCGTGTGATAAGTTCAGAGTGAGTTCAGAGCATAGGTTCGGAGCATGTTTATGAGTCAGAGCCCACTTATGCCCGTTTGAAAGTTTGGATGACTATCAAGGTAAGCAGATAAATAGCCTAACAAATCGAATAATCTATTGTCGATTAAAATTGTGTACATCTGTGTTGTCACTACTGACGTAGCCTTGCCATCAGTCTAATTGTATGTCGAGATAGTACAGACTTCCACTATAGTTGCAAATGTATGTATATAAATAGTGGAATCAATAAATTAATTGTGAATTTTGAAAAAGCGTTTCCATTCTATTCCTTAATTTTTTTACGTACATCTTAAATTAAGTAAACAAGGACTGTCATAAAAAATGAAAAAATAATGACATTTTACATAGTCTCACTCCAGCCCAAGTCTAAAAGTTGGCAACCCTATGCAGGTA
This sequence comes from Gadus macrocephalus, assembly GCF_031168955.1. Taxonomy (NCBI): domain Eukaryota; kingdom Metazoa; phylum Chordata; class Actinopteri; order Gadiformes; family Gadidae; genus Gadus; species Gadus macrocephalus. The sequence goes on from NC_082397.1 coordinate 26,841,976, forward strand.
TTGTGCCAGCATTAATATTATGCATGTGCTGTTATGAGAAAGTCAGTGGGTTTTAGTCAACTCTTGGTCCGAGTCCGGCTCGGTTACAGAAAAGCTTCAATCATGTAAAGCGGGTCACACACTAGACGAGCAAGCTGACAGCGATTGTCCGACAAATGAGAATTGGTCGAACAAGTGTGTGTGGACGAAAAAATCGATCAGCCGAACAGAGATTGACAGCCCTACTAAACTGACAAAACTAAAGCTAAAGTTACGACCGTAACCCTGGTTCTCTGATAGCATGAGTGAGGTATCTCACATATGGGTACGCCTCCCCCGCGTGTCCCTCAGAAGCACTTTATCACTACGCCAGCCATGATTGGCTGGCCACATCTGACACACCCAGGTCAGCCTCCCATATAATTATCTGACCGTGGGTACGGCGTCATTCAAGGCAGCAACCTCTTCTCGCTCACCGCAAGAAGGGCAATCCGGTGAGATACCTCACTCATGCTATCAGAGAACCAGGGTTATGGTCGTAACCTTAAATTCTCTTTCAAGCAATCGTGAGGTATCTCACATATGGGATATGTTTACTCCCATATTGCCGGACAGGCAAACCTCAACGATACGTGACGATTCCAATCATGACAGAGCGTCTTGCGCTCCCTGAGTTCACACTCAAAGCAGCATGAGCCAAGCAAGGCGCAGTAACGTCAAGTCTGTAAAACCTCATGAACGTAGTGGGTGAAGCCCAAGAAGCGTATTTGCACACCTCCTGCAACAAAACCCCTTTAAACAACGCCCACGACGTGGCAATGCCCCTTGTTGAATGCGCATGCAAACCAACAGGCGCCTCCAGCCCTTTAGCTGAATAAGCCAAAGCTATAGCCTCAACAACCCAGTGTGATAAACGCTGCTTCGTGATAGGCTTACCCTTGTGAGGACCAGACCATGAGACGAACAATTGATCCGCTTTCCTAAACGACAGAGTCCTTGACACATAAGCTCTCAGAGCGTGCACAGGACACAACATATGTAGCCGCCGTTGTTCCGCAGACGTGAACGGCGGAGGGTAGAAAGCATTAAACTCCATGGAAAGGCACGAGTAGGACGTGTCCATGACCTTAGGAATATATGCCGAGTTCGGCCGCAGCGACACCTTAGAGTCCCCAAAGCCAAACTGCATACATGACGAATGCACCGATAAAGCGTGTAGATCACCAACTCGTTTTGCTGAGACTAACGACATGAGCAACACCTTCTTAAGGGAAAGCAATTTTGCGTCCACTTCTGACAGTGGTTCAAGAGGAGGCCCCGATAAAGCCCCCGACACCAGTGGCAAATCCCATCCAGGTGATAGAGGTTTTGACACAGGGCGCAAACGACACGCTCCCCGCAGGAAACGACAGACCAAAGGATGCTGTCCCACTGTCTTACCGTTAATACCCACGTGACATGCTGATATGGCAGCGAGATATACTTTCAACGTAGAAAAAGCTCTCCCCTTGTCAAGGAGAGACTGTAGAAATATCAACACAGTATCAACAGAACACTGGAAGGGGACTTCATCAGTAGAAGTTCATCAATCCTCAAAGACACGCCACTTAGCCAACAAAGTACGCATGGATGGTAATTATAACATTCTGTTGCAGGCCCGATGACGTTAGATTTACCCTTTCATGGGCCACGCCCAGAGAGCTGGACGCTCTGAATGGGGAAGAAAAACTTCTTGCTTCATAAATTCAGCCAACGTGCTCTCTCCTGCGCCACCATGGTGCCCATAGCCCTTCTCGCCCGAGAGTAGGGCTGTGCAATTCGATTTCGATTATTGGGTCAAACGATCTCCAAATTAATAAAATCGAGTTGGAACGATTCTTTTGGAATTTTCCGTTGTCAATGAGGTTTTGTGAAAGAGACGCCCATGCGTCATTCAGTCCCTCCCCCAGAGCATAAAACGCAGCCCTGCGAGCTGTGTGTGGTGACCTTATTCAGAAAACAGCACGAGCTAGATGGCAGAGGGAGGACAGACGCGTTTACTCGATAAAAAGGGTAAAACGAGTTCTCTAATATGGCAACTTCGGATTCGAAGAAGCCGACAAGGCACAGGCCCACATAATGTGCAAAATGTGCTACAATGTTATATCTGTACCCCTTGGAAACACGACAAACTTGTTTAATCACCTAAAACTGAGAATTCAGACACTGAAAACTATGCTTTTCGAAAACGATCGCTGAGGTGGATAAATGTGAAAATGTTGGGTTTGTGTTGTAGTGTAGACAGGGTAGACGGAGGCTTTCAGAAACTATGACGTTTGGTTGCCATGACGCTGCCAGAAGCTTGCGCTCATCAAAGGTGAAAGGCAAATGATGATCTCTGTACAATGTACTAATTTATCTACAGATAAAACTCGACATATTGGCTCAAGCATATTCTTTGCTCCAACGCCGGAGGCGAGCGCTGTACTTGATGTTCTTAAGTGACGGTAAAAAAACAGAAAGAGGGCAGTTCAAACCGTACTAGGAGCGGTGTTTCTGGAAAAGACCGGGTCGAAAATGATTAACCAGCTGATCAACTGAAAATACCAGCTGATCGCGTGCTTGTAATATAAACAGAGAGGCGTGGCGGAGTTGCGTAACCATGACAACAACTGTTTATCAAAATAATTTCAGTGTGGAACGTGGATGCAAAACATTCCGAAAATGATATTAAACGATAGTGTGGCCGGAGATAGTTTTCATCGCGGATCTGCATTTTTACAATTACCCGGGTTAGTGTGGACGGGGCCTGAGGCGCAATCACAAAGTCGCTTGCGACGAATTGGCAAAGAAACAAAAACACAAGACCACAACCCCGACGACAGCAGGACAGACGTAGATTACAACCGATTGTTCTGTCTTATTTAATTTTCTAGTATATTTATTTCTTCCAAGTTTTATAGAACAGCTGGATGCATATTTATTTGTACATTATTTTCAATTTGAACATTTTCTATTTTTTTACTTGAACAGTTTGTGTACTGTGTAGTTTAAGAATTTTAAAACTCAGTTACCATGAATTTTTTTTGAACTGCTCAATAAATGCATTTTATTTTCAAACTCTAAAAAAGTCGTGATTTAAACTCCATGGAAAGGCACGAGTAGGACGTGTCCATGACCTTAGGAATATATGCCGAGTTCGGCCGCAGCGACACCTTAGAGTCCCCAAAGCCAAACTGCATACATGACGAATGCACCGATAAAGCGTGTAGATCACCAACTCGTTTTGCTGAGACTAACGACATGAGCAACACCTTCTTAAGGGAAAGCAATTTTGCGTCCACTTCTGACAGTGGTTCAAGAGGAGGCCCCGATAAAGCCCCCGACACCAGTGGCAAATCCCATCCAGGTGATAGAGGTTTTGACACAGGGCGCAAACGACACGCTCCCCGCAGGAAACGACAGACCAAAGGATGCTGTCCCACTGTCTTACCGTTAATACCCACGTGACATGCTGATATGGCAGCGAGATATACTTTCAACGTAGAAAAAGCTCTCCCCTTGTCAAGGAGAGACTGTAGAAATATCAACACAGTATCAACAGAACACTGGAAGGGGACTTCATCAGTAGAAGTTCATCAATCCTCAAAGACACGCCACTTAGCCAACAAAGTACGCATGGATGGTAATTATAACATTCTGTTGCAGGCCCGATGACGTTAGATTTACCCTTTCATGGGCCACGCCCAGAGAGCTGGACGCTCTGAATGGGGAAGAAAAACTTCTTGCTTCATAAATTCAGCCAACGTGCTCTCTCCTGCGCCACCATGGTGCCCATAGCCCTTCTCGCCCGAGAGTAGGGCTGTGCAATTCGATTTCGATTATTGGGTCAAACGATCTCCAAATTAATAAAATCGAGTTGGAACGATTCTTTTGGAATTTTCCGTTGTCAATGAGGTTTTGTGAAAGAGACGCCCATGCGTCATTCAGTCCCTCCCCCAGAGCATAAAACGCAGCCCTGCGAGCTGTGTGTGGTGACCTTATTCAGAAAACAGCACGAGCTAGATGGCAGAGGGAGGACAGACGCGTTTACTCGATAAAAAGGGTAAAACGAGTTCTCTAATATGGCAACTTCGGATTCGAAGAAGCCGACAAGGCACAGGCCCACATAATGTGCAAAATGTGCTACAATGTTATATCTGTACCCCTTGGAAACACGACAAACTTGTTTAATCACCTAAAACTGAGAATTCAGACACTGAAAACTATGCTTTTCGAAAACGATCGCTGAGGTGGATAAATGTGAAAATGTTGGGTTTGTGTTGTAGTGTAGACAGGGTAGACGGAGGCTTTCAGAAACTATGACGTTTGGTTGCCATGACGCTGCCAGAAGCTTGCGCTCATCAAAGGTGAAAGGCAAATGATGATCTCTGTACAATGTACTAATTTATCTACAGATAAAACTCGACATATTGGCTCAAGCATATTCTTTGCTCCAACGCCGGAGGCGAGCGCTGTACTTGATGTTCTTAAGTGACGGTAAAAAAACAGAAAGAGGGCAGTTCAAACCGTACTAGGAGCGGTGTTTCTGGAAAAGACCGGGTCGAAAATGATTAACCAGCTGATCAACTGAAAATACCAGCTGATCGCGTGCTTGTAATATAAACAGAGAGGCGTGGCGGAGTTGCGTAACCATGACAACAACTGTTTATCAAAATAATTTCAGTGTGGAACGTGGATGCAAAACATTCCGAAAATGATATTAAACGATAGTGTGGCCGGAGATAGTTTTCATCGCGGATCTGCATTTTTACAATTACCCGGGTTAGTGTGGACGGGGCCTGAGGCGCAATCACAAAGTCGCTTGCGACGAATTGGCAAAGAAACAAAAACACAAGACCACAACCCCGACGACAGCAGGACAGACGTAGATTACAACCGATTGTTCTGTCTTATTTAATTTTCTAGTATATTTATTTCTTCCAAGTTTTATAGAACAGCTGGATGCATATTTATTTGTACATTATTTTCAATTTGAACATTTTCTATTTTTTTACTTGAACAGTTTGTGTACTGTGTAGTTTAAGAATTTTAAAACTCAGTTACCATGAATTTTTTTTGAACTGCTCAATAAATGCATTTTATTTTCAAACTCTAAAAAAGTCGTGATTTCAATTTTGACCAAAAAAATCGTCATTCTCATTTTTTCCAAAATCGAGCAGCCCTACCCGAAAGTTTGCGGTTTATGTCTCCCGATCCTGACATCTCGTCCTGTAGCTCAGCCTGATACGCCATCAACATGGACGATGCATTGAGAGCTCGCACACCAAGGGCCACAGACTTGTGTGCTTTGTCGGTCATAGAAGACTGGAAACCGTCCGTCTTCGACGGGGAGCTCGGTGCGGACGATGTAGATTGGCATCTCCGGTTTGAGATGGTGAGCGACCAGCGGCTCCACAAGTGGCTCTTTCCTCCATGGCTACGTATTCCAGCGTGGCTCCCCCCTGGATCGGGCTCTTTGATGAGAACGGCTGCGACCAGGTGCGAATATCCTCTTCCACAGACTCTGGGAATAAGGCGAGAAGTTGTCTCTCCGCGCTATTCACCCGGGGTAAACGCTTGCCTTCGTACCGGGAACCGGTCTTAGCGGGCGGAGCACTGGGCCATGGGATTTCCAGCTTGGTGGCAGCGCGCCTGCACACATTGTGTAGGCTCGTGCCGATAGCCGGGGAACCGCCGTCAACGCCTCACGCACCCTCTGTGCTTAGGTCGTGCAGGGTTCTTCGTAATCCAGTCTCTTCGACTGGTTGGAACGGGTCGGCGCCGTCCTCTTCAAACAGGACTGCGTCGTCCGAGCCATCGAGTGAGTCAAGCTCATCGTGGGCATCGCAGCCCTCTAGGCATTCGGACTCGGTCATCGCCCTTAGGTCCTCTTGTTCCATCCTTTCACTCCAGTCGGTGCTTGCGCCCGCTGGGGCTACTTGAGTCTGGCCTTTAGGAATGGGGGGCTCCGACAACAACGGGTCTTCATCTGTCAGGCTAATATCGTAATATACTCTAGCTAGCCGACGCCGGAGACTTTTCATTGGGAGTTGGGCGCAGTGGTCGCAGGTACGCATAGGTGCTACTGCTTCTCGGGCACGTCTCAGCCCGAGGCACTCGTTGCAGGTGAGGTGGGTATCTTCCTCAGATATATGGTTCCCGCAAATGCACACCCGTCCAGGCTTTTCGTCCTTCGTGTTAGGAGGGGGCAAAGCCATGGTCTAACTGCAGTTTGAAGACTGGCCAGTTGTATTACTATTGAAGCTTTGCAGCCGATTCGGTTTAGCTTCCCAGTTAAAGTTCCCGGTGACTAATGTTTGGATACAAGCTAGCCACTGTAGAAGCGAGTAACCACTGTTTGGAAACAGGCCGGTTAAAGATAGTTGTTTGGCGACAAGCCTATTTGTCGACAACCGCTAAGTAGGCACTAGTGCCCGGCGAGCGAGTGGTAAGCTCACTCTGTGGACAGTAGCATAGAACCTTGGCACTTAGCAGTATCGTCGACCGATCTTCTGAGCGAGAAGAGGTAATTGAATGACGTTATATGCACGGTCAGATAATTATATAGGGGGCTGACCTGGGTGCGTCAGACACGGTGCTTCTGAGGGATACGCGGGGGGGCGTACCCATATGTGAGATACCTCACGATTGCTTGAAAGAGAACCACAGTCCTTCTTGGCTCTGCGTTCTGCACGCTTGCCCAAACATAGTCTATACATGTCAGAAAAAATTCTCTACTGAACATGCATGATTCATATTTTTGGATTGCAGTAGCAATATCAACAATACAAAAGCTGAATAACTTTGCTGTCACCAAGCCATCTTCTGTAAACAATAAACCCTTTATAGTATATTTCATTTACTGTGCAGCATCAGTGGTTACTGAATTGACAGCATTGGTTCTTTTTTACTTTAGCAGGTGTTCGACTGCCATTACCATTGCTGCTAAATATTATATATTTTCTTTATGGACTCCGAAGGAAGACCTTAAGTTCTGCACCCTTAGTTTTGTTTTTTAATGGGTTCTATTTTTTATGAGTGCTTATGGAGTTATCTTATTTAAGAAGAAGGAATGTAGCACCCACTTGGGTGATGCACGGCAGCCAATCGGCGCCAGAACGCTCACCACACACCAGCTTGAGGTGGAGAGTGAGGGAATTAAAGAGTCAGCCAATTATACAGGAGGACGATGAGGAGGCCAGATTGAATGAGCCTGGTTGGGCAGTTTTAGCCAGGACACCGGGGAAACCATAAGTGCCCTGGGATCTTTTATGACCTCAGCGATCCAGGACCTCGGTTTTATGTCTCCTCCGAAGGACGGATTTAGCCTTTTTGGGATGGAAATCATGCTTATTCACATCTAATGAATTTTAACACTAATTTACGAACAGATTTAATTCAGCTTTTTAACCCATCATTTCGAATGATTTGCTGTACAGCGTTTGCTGAAACGTACAATCTCGTACAACCTCAATTCGCACCAAAGTACGAGAAAGTTAAAAGAAAAATACAAAAATTATCTTAAATGAGGTCCAATGTGGGTGGATATCAATGATTTATTATAATCTTTTAAAAAATATTTAGTATTTATTATTTTGACAAACTTTTCTAATTAACATGTACTACTACTACTACTACTACTACTACTACTACTACTACTACTACCTACTACATGTACCACTACGTCCTTTTTATTTTATTTATTTTTTATGACTTGGTGGCGACTGACCTGTACAACCTTGTCCTCGCAGTGCACCTCCACCAGGGCAAGGCATCGGGGTCGGAGGTCTATCTCTGCCAGCGGCTCCAGTTTGCCGTACTTTGTCACTAGGCAGTGGTATCTGGGGGTAAAGAGAATATACATTCGGTACCGGATTAAACACACACTTTCCTTTTAACAAACAGAGATGAAATGTAGGAGACTGGGGGTCATCTTAGGGAAGATAAATCAAAGTCTGTTCTTTTAGACATAGAATGAAAGCAGGGTCAGTTGATCCTTAAGAACAATGAAGTGGAAAAGCTCTACATACAGGAATGATGAGCAGCAGCCTTATAATTTTGTTATATTTCCTAAATTGAGGCCCAATTGTGCCCATGGAAAAAACTGTATGCGAGTATCTGTATGCACAGTAAGATTCTTATACATACTCCTTTAACAAAAACTGACTATGTTTGGTATTCTTATAACCTTGTTGGATGCCCTTTAATCGACATTGATCAGTGCATGATCTAATAGCATGTCTGATGTTACCACTAGTATCACACTTTACATTGTAACATTGCAACATTGCAACATTTGCCCAATAGTATGTACTATATTTAATATGTGACTTACATTTTTAATTTAGTTTCTCTCTGATAATTGAATTTAATAAAACATAAAAAAAAAATCAATATTTTGACTCTTTTTTTTTACTTTTGACTTTCTACCTGCCTAAAAGAGGCATAGTGAAATATTATTGAGGGAAGTTGAAGTTGCCAAGTTATTTATGGTGTGATGTGGGCATGGCAAGGCATCGGATGCAAACCTAGTTGCTGGATTGCTTAATCGCAGGGAGTCATACAGCTGTGGGTGGTGGACATCATGACGCAGATGTAAATAGTCAGGTCTATTCTGCTCTCCTTGTCAACGACTAAAGCACTGGTCATGAAGGTTGTTTTGAACCATCAGTCTGACAGTTTAATGGTGCTGGAGCTGCTCCTGGCGTCTACCTGTACGGGAGCTCTTCCTCTGGGTAATCCAGGTGATAACGGATGAAAAAGCGCTCTGCGTCTTCTCGTTCACCGGCGCTCACCACACTGCCATTCAGTGAAGAGATTGAGGGAAGTCTGTTGAGAGTGAATGAATGTATTGATTAAGTTTGTGTGAATGTACTGTTGACATTGGCAAGACAACAAGAAATAAATGCATGATGTGACGATATCAATATGCCTTAAGGTAAATGTACAGTCACTGTCAAGTAGAAACCCAAAATTAGTATTGACTCGGCAGAATCACCATGGGAAGGACAATACTACTCAGTAGGAGGAGAGAATTTTTTACGCATCAAAAAGCCCAAAAAAACACATCTGGCCCAAGACTCCTGGGCCCCGTTTCCCGATAACGATGGATCCACCCTCGTACGAACATTCTCACGAAGGATCTTGCGAACCTTTGTAAATTTATTTTGAGCGTTTCCCGAAACTTAATATGAACGCCCATGCACTGCTCTAACGATGTTAGAGTATCCTACAATTTGTCTATTCTTTATAGACTACAATATGAATGCTAAAAATATTAAAAACATGAAACATGCAGACTCTCTCTGATTCCGCATAAGGTTTCATTTGGTGCGCACTGACTAGTCTAGAATCTTTGGTGTAAACATTAAAAATGCAATGTTCCATTCAATCATTATCATTCAAACGCAGAGGCATATAGTCGTTTTTACACTGCCAAATATGCCGTCTTATGCACGCCTTTTTCGCAGCCCTGTCCGCACATTTACACTGCCCGAGGTAAATTGCCTGCTTGAACTAGCACCCCAATTTACCCTCCCGGACCCTACAAATATTGAAGGTTTATTGGGTTTCATTCTGATGTAAATGCGATGGCTCCGCAGTTCCAGGGGGGCTTCCAGAGGGGCTTGGGTAGAGGTTTTGCTGTGCTGTCTCCACATAGACAACGTAGCGATATCATCATGAGCAGTTCTTACTGGAGAGAAAGTGAAATCCGCTAGCTCCTGATCATCATGGGAGTGTAGGTGATGCAGTCGCATTAAACAAAGACGTTGAAAGACGTTTTTGTTTTTTTTGCACAGTTTGTAGCCTTTGTAGCCTACACTCAGACGTGAACTCATTCTTGCATGCGGGTGTCTTCATTCGTAAAAACATAAAAACATTCGGGAGCATGCCAATTATTCTGAAGAGGTCTAGACTCCGTGCTCAGCCCCGCCTTCTCCAGTGAACCAAGAAAGCCCGCGCCGTGACGAACGGGGTATTTTACCCCCTCGGTTTTACACACTCTCAACTGGGCGATTGTGCACTCCGCTAAGGGATGTTCATAACTTACTAGACACAGTCCAATAAATAGTGAACTTCATCACAGCCTCACCGAAGCGCCTACAGTGCCTTATGGCAAACAATCGCAACAAAAAACGCCTGCAGAAATTCTCAGACACCCGCTGGTCTCAGCATGATTCATGCACAATATGTCTTCTGTCATTGATCAATATGAGGACATTATATTGATACAGATACAGAATATACAGCGCCCCTACAGTAAGCACAAACAGAGCCCTGTTAAGCTATGTCCCGGCATCCATAAGACTTTTGAATGGTTGAACCCCTCTTTGAACTGTATCCTCTCGTTTTAATACCTGGAATATTTTTTAACTATTTTCTCGTTTAAATGCCTGGAATCTTTTTAAATTATTTATTTATTTCTCCTCCACTATGGAGGTAATACTATTTATTCATTAGGCTTAGGCAAGGATCTTTGTATATTTTCTGCGGGGCTGATGGTGTGTGTGTGCCCGTTTTTGTTTATTTTGTGTACTGTTGGGTATGGACACACCCTGGTGCTCCTCCACATCTGAATTTCCTAACGGAAAAATAAAGTTATTTGAATTAAATTTGAATTAAATTGAATTGGTCATCCCCATGATGGTTGAATTAAAGTCAGAGGGAGACAGCAAATGCAGCTCGAAAGTGACCTCCCACATAAGAGCAATGGAATCATTTGATTGTATTATATTCCTTGTGATCAGTGTTTGTAATAACGCCGTTTAAAAGAACGGCGTTAGGTAACGCCGTTATTTTTTCAGTAACGGGGTAATCTAACTAATTACTGTTTCCATCGTGACAACGCCGTTACCGTTACTGTACGTTAAAGGCACCCAGTGCAACTTTCGAGGCTTAAAAATAAACATTCAATTTCTAGTCTTTTTTACACGTAGTAAGTTTCAATAACTCCATACCATTACATACCGACATTTAAGCAGCAAAGATGAGACGTCGTTGTGTGGTGAGAACTGATACAAAATCGATAACAACAACAATGCCGCCATTTTCTTTATTTTTTGTAACCTACAATAAATAAAGCAGGCTTCCAGTCAATGGAAAAATGGCTTCTCCCCACCGGCGATTGTTGTTGTTTACGATTTTCTATCAGTTCTCACCACACAACGACGTCTCATCTTTGCTCCTTGAATGTCGATATGTAATGGTATGGAGTTATTGAAACTTACTACGTGTAAAAAAGACTAGAAATTGAATGTTTATTTTTCATTGAATGTTTACATAAAGTTGCACTGGGTGCCTTTAAATGCGGTGCGTTACTATGAATTGATTGAATAAACTGCGTAATGCGAACGCACCCCTGGCTCCAAACATAAACTGCTAGCGAGGAGACGGGTGGGTTAACAACGAGATAAGCGATTATGATTGGCTAAGGCAGAGTCATGTTTCATGGTAGCCAATCGGTGCAAGTGTTATTACACACAAGCCAGGACACGCGCGCCACACACATGCACACGCACACACCAAACAGATTCAATGAAGCAGCAGAAATGGTGAGTCCGGAGCAATCCGATGAAAAGTTGGCATTTTCTGTAGTATTCGGCAGATGTTCCACAGCCTTTGCAACCAAGCAAATTAAAATTCAGTTTGAAGTATATCAGGGCAGTTCAACCATTTAACACATTAAGGTCAAGGCCCAATCCCGTTTCTTTGCTCACTGTCTCAACCCTACATCTCAACCCTAACCCTCATTGCTCATTGCTACCCCTCATTGCTACCCCTAACCGATCCCCTACCAAAATGGGACAACCCTACCCTGTGACGTCATCATGGCCTCCCCGTGCCCCCTAGCAGATAACCAGACCCCTGGTAATGTTACAAGTGACAGACTGGCTGCCATTGTCTCGGGCAACGAGCAAGACCCATTGTAAAGATGTTTAACCTGAAATGGTATTTATATTTTGTAATTGGCATGTTTAAATAAAGTGTTATAATTAATTAATTTAAAAAATTTGTCCCTTGTAATATACCTCTATTTTGAATGTCACTTAGCTACATGTTAAAGGTGGTATTAGGGTGCACTCACACTAGGCCATCTGGCCGTGGCCGTTGGCCGTTTTCACACCTAACCGTGCTCAAATGGCCCCATTGTTCTCTGGCCTGCACTCACACTAGGCCGTCTGGCCGTGGCCGTTGCAGCTGTGGCCAGGCCACGGAAGGCTCTTGTACATACGTCATCACGTCGTAACACGTCATCACCAAGCGTCCGCTGCATGGACCATAATAAAGTCTGCCGCCAGTCAGAGTTTTAACAACAATGGACAACAACACAGAGAACACACCAACAGTTGAACCGCTTGACGCGATGTTTACCGTTTAATGGGAAAGAAGGCTCGTCGCCTTTATTATGTCCGTGGTCGTCGCATTGACTATACGTCATCCAGCTCAGGTTGCGTAGCGCGTGTCGGCTCATTAGCATCTGTACCGTAGCGGCCCGTGCCGTAGCAGCACACCTCTCCCAAGTGGCCAAATTGGCCCGGCCTGGCCAGACTGGCCACACTCACACTGGCAGATTTGAGCACGGTTAGGTGCTAAAACGGCCACGGCCACGGCCAGATGGCCTAGTGTGAGTGCACCCTTAGATAATCGGTTATGAACAAGAACACTTTAGAAGAAACACTTTATTTAAATAAGAAACACTGAACCACACATCTAAAAATACACACACATGCATCTAAAAATACACACACACGCACACCTAAAAATACAAACACACACACACACTCTCTCAGCTTTTGAGAGAATGGTGGAGAATCTTCTCCACCATTCCGCCAACTTTGCCTCGCTCTCCTCATGCCTCGCCTGCCCCCTGGCACTCTCCTCTTGGAAGGGGGTCTGGGGTGGTGGAAGAGGTGCCTGGGGTGGAGGAGCATGAGGGAGAGGTGGGGGAGGCTGGTGGCAGTGGACTCAACGAAGTCCTGAAAGAAAACGAATAAGAAGGAAATAGGAATTATATGCCAGAACTGGTTGATATGGCCATATGTTATGTACAATATATAATAGCTATGTACACAATATAGTCCTGCCAAAAAATACATTGATTAACCATGTAATATTACAATATAATATAATATATTTGTATATATACTATTACTTAGAGAATATTACTAATATAATATAATATATTAGTATAAAGCTTATTTTTAACCTGGAGTCACTAGAACATGGAAGATCTGGATATCATACGACATGATATCCAGCCCGGTCGTATGCAGCCCGGTCTGCAGCCCGGGCGACGGCCGGGCTGAATACCGGGGTCATGCGGCCCTTGAAAGTCGGCCGCGGACTATCGCGATCTTCCGCGAAAGTCGGCCACAGACTTCCGCGATCTTCCAAGAGTCCGCGGCCGGGCTTCGCAGAGTATGCAGAGTATAATTAATAAAATAAATAAGTTAATTACAGAGAAAACACTTACATATGTGTTTTTCCAATCCTGTCGCATCTTTTCGCCCTCCATCTTGTCTAGGATATTTCTTGATTTTCCGTTTTCTCGCAAGGTATTGTGGGAGCAAGTCAGAACTGAAGCGCTTTGAGGGTGCCCATCGAAAATCTCAATTTTGAGGGGATGTTAGCCCTCCCCCTACCCCTTAAGCTACCTTTAAACGGGTATTGGGACATGGCTCCACGGCGCGTGAACGCGCAACAGCGAGGGTTAGGGCTGAGATTTTGAAGCGAGCAAAGGATTGAGATTCAACCCAAGTGAAAATTGCTCAGAAAAATCTATTTTTTTCTTTTTTTACAGTAACGCAAATAGTTACTTTCCATGGTAAGTTACTTTAAAGATAGAGTAATTCAGTTAGTAACTCAGTTACTTTTTGTAACAAGTAGTGAGTAACTATAACTAATTACTTTTTTTAAAGTAACGTCCCTAACACTGCTTGTGATAGGGTTGCCTTGTGACGTGGCGTTTGATCGGTACATACACTAACCCGGTACATGTATTTTTGGATTTTTAAATTGCTGCAATAAATTAAGTTGCTATTGACTTCTAACATGTCTCTGTCTTTGCTGTTTAAATCTAAAAGTAGTCTATGAGTAATATATCGGCAGTGACCATTGTTTTTGGGGTATTGCGAAAGTGCACCAGATGGACATTCCGTGGTATTGGATGTGTTTTATTAAAACACTGAGGTTCCCCCTTTTAATCGTTTTTTTTTCTCTGAAGCACTTTGAGATTCTTGAATATAAAGTGCATTATAAATAAAATTTATTATTATTATTATTATTAATATTATTATTTTAGTAACGATGCTCTTAGCACCCTATGAGTACCCCTCGTTAGCTATGATTGTTGTCACGACGTTCGTTACGCAACGATGCTTTCGGGAAAGGGGGCCCTGTCACTATAAGACAACAACAACAGCAACAACCACAACCATTCTAAGCCTCTAAGGGTGCTGGTGTCATACACTTCCTTTGCCCATACTGAGATGCAGTGCCCCCACATGGCATTTGGAAAGTGTATGTTTGATGATGTAGGGTGCAGTGTTTCCCCTAGATTTTTTTGTATCAGTGGTGCTGTGAGTCGGTAACTTAGCAACACTAGGGGGTCCGGGGGCTTCCCCTCCGAAAGAAAATGTTGAAAAATAACCCTTTAAATGGTTACTTCTGGTGAGATTTTTGGGGAAAAATGAACAGATTGCGCTTCAAAATATGACACAACCAACAGAGTCAAGGTATCTGCGGAGACCAGCTCATTGTGCAAATGTGCCTTGAACTTCAGGGCTCCAGACTTACTTTTTTCACTAGGAACACTGTGGCCCCTAACAGAAAATTTTAGGGTCACAACCAAATATTTTAGATGCACACACCATAAATCAACATGCCAATGTGATTTTCTAAATTTTTCCCCTGAATTACTAATTAATATTTAGGTAATAGACGCAGAAAATACAATGTGCGGTTTCAAATTCAGTGTCACATTTTATTGTGATTCTCAACCATACCAACTGTTTCGACATGTGCGCGCATGCGTTCGACAAGCAAAGAAGCGACAGGACCCTGGGCCTCCTCTCTGCCCGCTTGCCTCTCCATTGAGAATGCAGCAGGTGCGACATACGCCTCCAGTGTGATAAGCCCTTTACGGCACATGAAGTCCTGACCGGGTTCGGGTACCCTCGGAGGTTATGCAATTGACTACTCCGGTGCTTTCAAGCATCAAGCTGTGTTTAAATGTGTTGTTCTGACTCTGTCCCTGTACTCACAACCATGAGGCTGCGTCTCTCTGTCTGGGTGTAGGTCTGCAGCAGGTCTCTAGAGGGTACTCACTGAGCGACCATGAGGCTGCGTCTCTCTGTGTTGGTGTAGGTCTGCAGCAGGTCTCTAGAGGGTACTCACTGAGCGACCATGAGGCTGCGTCTCTCTGTGTTGGTGTAGGTCACCGTCTGCAGCAGGTCTCTAGAGGGTACTCACTGAGCGACCATGAGGCTGCGTCTCTCTGTGTTGGTGTAGGTCTGCAGCAGGTCTCTAGAGGGTACTCACTGAGCGACCATGAGGCTGCGTCTCTCTGTGTTGGTGTAGGTCTGCAGCAGGTCTCTAGAGGGTACTCACTGAGCGACCATGAGGCTACGTCTCTCTGTGTCGGTGTAGGTCTGCAGCAGGTCTCTAGAGGGTAATCACTGAGCGACCATGAGGCTGCGTCTCTCTGTGTTGGTGTAGGTCTGCAGCAGGTCTCTAGAGGGTACTCACTGAGCGACCATGAGGCTGCGTCTCTCTGTGTTGGTGTAGGTCTGCAGCAGGTCTCTAGAGGGTACTCACTGAGCGACCATGAGGCTGCGTCTCTCTGTGTTGGTGTAGGTTTGCAGTAGGGGGATGCCCTGCAGACGCACCTCCTCCAGCTTAGGGAAGGAGTTGAGCTTCTCGATGTCCTCCCACCGGTTCAGACCTGGGAGGAAGGGACACATAAACAAGCTCAACAAGCCAACAAAGACCTCGCTAAATCCTATGAAATGAACTGATCCCTGGTTAATTTTCTTAACATACATGCATGCAAGTATTGTTCATGCCCTTTAATATATATTCTATATCAACACAATTATATAATTATTTAATCTATCAAGAAAATGTGCAATTATGATATAAAATGTCATAATACAGCTTTCCATTACATACACTTGTATGCTCATTACAGTACAGTCAAGCCTTCTATTGTATCTACTGAGCCTAATTTAAAGTCTCTTAACAATCGCTGTGTAGTTTGTGTCTTTGGCGACACAACTTGCTCCCTAATTATGGACTTTATAATAGATTTTCGTATACATGAATAAAAGCCAATTTAGGTCTGATCCGTGCTGTCAAACTATCTATGAACAAAACAATTACAATCCCTAATTTTCCAGTGCACCTGCATATGGGATTAAAATAGAGGTAGCAATTTAAATGTATGAATAAACACTTTATTAAAGACTTAAAAAACTAAAATTGTTGACAGCCAGAATAGTTACACATAATCATAGTCCTAAAATAACTATGCTTAACTATACCATTTATATCATAGCTAAAAGCTGACTTGAAGAAATATATATGGGAGCATTCTTTGAAAGCACATTAAAGGTGACATATTATACCAGTGCAATTAGCTGCTACCAGCCATTTTGAAAATCTGCCTCTTCTGACATTATAGGTGGGCGTGTCTTCTTAGATGTATGACGGAGAGGTGACTAGTTTTAGCTTATGTCTCATGTGCCTGCTGTTTGTGCGTGAGCATTAGTGTAACGTGACTCTTTAACCGTGGCCCTCTGACCCGGGCGTGTAAAAAGCATACCACCAGCTTAATTTATTGTGTCCTCTCTATGGTACTGCAACATTTACCCATGACATTACAGCTATGAAACAAAAATGCATACGCTAGTCCAGCCTGAATAGTGCAACGATCAACAGGACGAAGAGAGTAAGAGTTATCACCAAAACTAAAAACTCTCTATAGCAAAATGAAAACCCTCCTGACAAATAATCGCATCATTACACAAGCTGTGTGTGAAGTTCAGTAGAACATAACAACGGCCCGGGGTGCAAAACGCATGACAGCAGACAAATCAAACACGAACAGTAAAGCTTTTTCTCCTTGGTTGATCGCGACATCCACAAGTATCGCATGTGGTTGGTGCAGCTGAAATGCTTTTCAAAGGCTTTTGATTTCTGAACCAATTTTAGCTTTGGTGTGGGACTTTGTGGGACGTTATTTACTCCAACCTTTCATTAAAAGTTAACCTAGAAATTGGTGTTGATAACAATTTCGAAACAATGCCCTCCTTACTAGCAGTCACATTACTGGTGGCGGCTGCCATCGTCAAGTAAACCAAATGATGCCTGATAAGCTAGTATCAAGTTTATTGGATTCATGTTCCTCACAGCAGGCAGAACTAGTCATAAAGTCAGCGAAAACAAGGCCCACCCAATTTGAGGGAAGTAATGATTGGTCAATTTTACGTCAATTGAAATTAGTCTCATTGAATTACTATTACTCAACCCTCTGTGAAATTAAAGTGGGACCCCAATCACAGAGCAGCACAGCTATGTGATCAGTTGCACAGCAACTGAGTCAGCAAAATTCTGGCCAAGGGCCTTCTTTTTTCATTCAACCCTTCACATTTCAACACAACATTTTCTAGGCAGGTTTGAAGGGTTGATTACCTTTTATTGGCAATAAACAAATGGATGAACAATAACTTTCTAAAACTAAATGAGGACAAAACTGAAGTCCTACTTATCGGCCCCAAATTAAAAAGAGAGATGCAAATCAAGAATCTAGGAGGTTTAACCCGGTGGATTAAACCTGAGGTGACAAGTCTCGGTGTCATCCTGGACTCAGATTTGAATTTCAACTCCCACATTAACAAAGTGACCAAAATAGCTTTCTTTCACCTCAGGAACATAGCAAAGGTACGACCATTCATTAACCAAAATGATGCCGAGAAGCTTATTCATGCTTTTATATCGAGCCGGCTAGACTACTGTAATTCACTTTTCGCTGGTCTTCCCAAGAAAACAACTGAAAGACTCCAGCTCATTCAAAACTCTGCAGCCAGACTATTAACCAAAACTAAAAGGAGAGAACACATTAGTCCTGTCCTAGCTACTTTACACTGGCTTCCTGTTACCTTTAGAATTGACTTTAAAGTCCTCCTCCTCACATACAAAGCTCTAAATGGACAAGGCCCTAGCTACATTGCTAACTCTCTTACTTACTACACACCAGCTAGAACACTGCGATCATCAGACACAGGTCTGTTACAGGTCACCAGAAGCAGTCATAAGAAGATTGGTGACGCAGCCTTTGTCAACTACGCCCCAAAATTATGGAACACATTACCCATTAATATCAGGGAAGCAAACACGCTAGACACCTTTAAAAAGCAGCTTAAAACCTTTCTTTTTACCAAAGCATTTTATTAATTTTATCTGGCACTATTTATTTCTCAGTAACTTGCACTATTTTTACTATTTCTCTTTTAAACTGTTCTAAGGGTTTTATATTTCTTTTATCTGATAGGCTTACTAATCATGATTTTAGTAAGCCTATCAGAACACCAGGTTCTGATATGATGTTGATCATTTTGTATTTATCTTCTACTCCATGTATCGCTCCTGCTGCTTGCTTTTATTGTTTTTATGTAAAGCACTTTGAATTGCAAATCTTGTACGAAATGTGCTATATAAATAAAGTCTTACTTACTTACTTACTTACCTCAGAAACATATATCTAGAATATCTCTTATCCAGTTAAACCTAGCCTTACCATCAGGAATTTCATCTTCTTTCTAATCCAATGAAATGCTTATCATGATTTAAATTCCAACACTTTGGCAACAAACCAATAGTTATTCCCTAAACCATCGGATAAGCAACAGCAAACTAAAGGGCTGTAATCTCCATCGCTCCTGACCTGAGTTGTGCAGGTTGATGCTGCGCAGGTTGGGAAAGAGGCCCTCCAGGACCACCCCACTGTCCTGTATGGATGCCAGGTTGTTGTTGGCCATCACAAGGGTGTCCAGGCTGGGGAAGATGGAGCCCAACTTGCGTACCTCCTCCCAGTCCTGGAGACTGTTGTCGGTGATGTGCAACAGGCGCAGCGTAGGGCAGGGCGTGGCAGCGGCCAGCACACTGTCGTACTTGTTGCGGCACAGGAACAGCTCCTCAAGCCTAGCGGAGGAAACTAGGTTAGAACAGGATGGGATGTGACGCCCCCTAGAGTAGAATTTACAAATACTGAGAGAATGAGAGAAAATATGAGGTAAAAAGCTTGAAAGGAATTCAGTAATTGGTTGTATGTTGTGCCACATAGGGTCGGTTTTGGGTAGGTCCTGTTGTGGAAAATACGCCCCTAATATTAAACATGCTGAACTGAAACAGGACTTATCCATTTTACAGAGAGGGAGGCTTGAAGTAAACCATATACAGAGACAAAAACAAGACAAGAACCCTATACTTACATCAACATAACATAAAAAATATATGAAAATGGCCAAATCTTTAGCCATAGCTCTGCAAACAAGCTACTATCCAAAACAAAATATTTTTGTGTAATTTCATTTCACATGGTTCGATTTTTTGTTTTATATGCCCTAAAACCAATCCGAGAAGCCCACCAATGAGCGCTTTGTTACGCTTTTGTGTAGGTCTTACTCAGGCATGTCTCGTGTGAGGGTGAAGACCGTGTCCCAGGACACCTGTGTGTTGTTGAGAACCAGACGCCGCACACCACAGAAGGCCTCGCCACAGACAGGCCCCAGCGCTACGCTCGCCAGTGGGTTGAAGCTCAGGTTGAGGAAGTCCAAGTTGGGGATGTTAGAGACAATCTTACTGATCTGCAGACACACCCGAGATAGTAGGGGGGGGCAAAGGCAGCGGCACTCAGATACTGGGTTGAGAGAGTCCTGGTAGTAGTGAACTCAACAGAGTAAATTGCACTTGGTCAGGCCTCACCTCTAAGTGATCTCAATGGGGCTTACCTGATTCAATTGAAAGTCAAACGTGTCGTTGGGTTTAAGTGTGTCTTTACCTCCCTCCAGTCCTGGAGCGTGTTATGAGACAGGTCCAGCTCAATGACGTGAGCACAGAAGGCTGCGATCTCGCCCTGGTCCCCAGCCCGGGAGATCCCACTACCGTTCAACACCAGGATACTGGGCAGGTTCAGCCGATCTGCAGGAAACGGGACACATTTACTCAGGCTCATATGTGTTTATAGACAGGAAAGATAAAGACAAACAGGAGAGATGAATAAACATCATCATTGCAATGGAAGCCATTGGGCAAAATTAACAGTGATATAAGGGAATTTGGGAAAATAAATGGGGTAAGAACTAAAAGAAACACAACCAGTAAGGAGAACAGTGCCTGAAATGTGGAATATGGGAATAATGAAACCACCACAAATATGATCAATCCTACAGGCATTTTATAAGACGCAAGGGGTCCTCCTCTGGACCAGACTTCAGATCCCATGTTTGGTTCTTGACAGAAGCATACAAAGTGCACTTCACAGGTCACACTTCTACACTACGGAACATAATTAACAATCGATTTTTTTCTTTTCAGCTACATATCTCAATTGCTGTACTTTATGTCTATTTAATGAGAAAATGAAACTCAAACAAACTAGGATAAAAAGGTTGAACAATGGTTTCAAATGCAACCACGATTCAAAAAATCTGTCACTACTTGTAATTTTGCACACCTTTTGTAAGCCTACTGGCAGTGTGAAATTAAGAATATTCAAACAACCTGGGCCAGGGCCCATTAAAATTGAGATCAGGCCCTGTTCCCTACCTCTCATAGGGGAGCCCTGGGGGGCGACCACCGGTACCACCACCACCCCCATGCCGGGCCCCCGGCGGTAGGGGAAGTTCTCGGGGCTGTACTTCTCGCTGATGGCCTCCATAAAGGTCCGACCTCTCTCTTGGTCCGTCTGTGTGGCTCCCTGTTCTAACATGGCAGCTTCTTCCTGGTCTGGGCAGCAACACAAGAGGGAATGAAAGGTCTAGGGCTTAGTTTGGAGCCACCCCCAGATGTTGGTGTCCCTCTTAACAGAGGGGCAGAAGAAATACTAAACTTCATAGAATGGTGCTTCGGTTAGTCTGAATATTTCTGGACTAGCCCAGTAGAAACACAGAAGCTCAAGGTCAAATTACCATATACAATTTAAGATACATTCAAAATATGAATCCAATGTTATATATTCCACCAACTATAAAAAAAAAATGCATCAGTCATTATTCTATCAAATCAATCTCATGACAGATGAAAGCCTCCATTGTAAGTCATTTGTATATAGTAGCAGATCCAAAGAGCCAACTTTCAGTAAGTACCAGACACTGATCCTCAGTCTGCTAGTTCTTATATATGTGCCTACAGCTCATTGAGTATCTCACCTGCAGAGGACAACACCACAACCTGCCCACTGTCACTGCTCACGGTCCGCTTGCGCTTTTGCACAGAGGGCCTGTGTGAGGGACATTTATTCACATAGATATCTATGTATATATTCATTCACAGATTCATTCATTCTATTGGAATGCTAATGAGAAGCAAGACCTGGAAGAAGAGGTTTGGGGGTAAGGATATAAGCCTAATATGGAATGGACACACATAACAACAATGAGAATACATCTAGTCACTTGACTATGGAACAGCCCAACAATAATAAAACTGTAGAGAGGCCACGGTTCAGAAAGGAGAACTTCATACAAATGTTTTTGTTCGTTTTTTTTAGATATAGTCTTCAAATTTGGCATCGGTATACTTTGTAATCTCCTCTTAATAATATTCGACAACTGGGCCAACCTGTTTTGGACACAATGTTAGAGCTGTTCAAATGTGTTGTAGAGGTGTTTACATATGCATGTATTTGACTTTAAAATGTATTTCTCTGCTGTCCTTCGCCTTATTGCTATGAATTTTTTCAGCTCTTACCATCTCTGGCAGCAAATATGTTGGAGTGTGGGTGTTTGGTCAAGTTGTGGTCAATACACTCTATCCAAATGGTCTGACCTTATGGGTTGCAGTTTCAAAGTTGTTAATCATGACGAATAGGTCAAGTATAACAAATTTCATGCATATTGCACCTTCCTAGTGGTAATGGCAGCCCGTTGAAAAGCTGAACTTCCAGGCCTTGTTATAGCACCCCCTATGTGTTATTCTGGCCCAAAAAGCTTTTGGAGCCAAAAAGTCAGGAAGATAATAATACTACTGATTACAATAGGGTTCCTACAGATTTCGTAGTACCCTTAATAAAACTAATGATTACAATAGGGTTCCTTTTCGTAGGACCCCTAATAATAACAATAATAATAATACTAACAAAAACAATAGGTTTCCTAAGGATTTCCTAGGACCCCTAATAATGCTAACAAAAACAATAGGGTTCCTGCGTCATTCGTAGGACCCCTAATAATACTGTAGAAATATAGTCAAAAGTTTCATTCATTCTTACTCCAGCGTGGCTGTTTGGTGAAGACAAGGTGAGGGGTGAAGAGGTCTCCAGAAGATGTGATTCCCCCTGTGGTCGGCTGTTGTGAAGAGAAGCCAAGTGGCTTTCAATGAACACCCATATTCAGTACATGGCGCTGTAACGTGAATAAGTTCAAAGGCCAAGCATTTGACATTTAAAGAACTTCTAAAAAGATTCCACAATTGACTCCAAGAATAATTCAATATTTTTGTTTTTGCTTTTTTATTTCTCTAGCCAGATTATTGTCATTAGACTGACCATGACTGGTGCAATACATTTTTCTTAGAGTAAAGCAAGTCACAGTCAAATAGGAGCACAAATTATCAGAGATGTCTTGAACATTGTTTTTGACACACACCAATGGATTTTCTTTTCGACTTCGGCTAATTTACTGATGAATCCTACATTTACTGAAACAATCCATTGAACCATGACATCTGCACCACTCGGCCTACCTTGTTATTTTGTTAGAATCTGGCCCCACATATCCCATAATAAACCATCACATAAGGCCTAAGATCCAATAATAATACATCACATCAGGCAAAAGATCCCATAATAAACCATCACATCAGGCCACAGATCCCAGAATAAACAATCACATCCGGCCTCTGTATCCCACAGATAATAAACCATCACATCAGGCCTATGTATCCCAGTGTTCCAAAAATCCTATAATAAAGCATCACATCAGGCCTATGTCTCCCAGTGTCCCACAGATCCCATAATAAACCATCGCATCAGGCCTCTGTATCCCAGTGTCCCACAGAAAATAAACCATCACATCAGGCATATGTCTCCCAGTGTAGCTATAGCTTTAATGTATATGTATGTATGTATGTATGTATATATCATGTAATATAATGTAACGTCCTTCCTGATTAATGTTTAATGTAATAATGATATATAATATATCGTCCTTCCTGATATAATGACAGTTCGTCGTCATCTGATGGTCTATGGTTGTAACATTGAAATTATGACATTTATCTTTAAGCGATGTACGTGTAGGCGATAAGGGGGAACAAACTGAGCAAATGGGTTGTAGAACCACATCAAAAGAACCACATCAACCAAACCACATCCAGAGGCTCTACTCCACCATCCGGAGATGACCCCGCAGCATCTCAGAATAAGACCGACAACACGGTCACCAATATGTAATAACCTCTAAAGCCTTTACGACCAATACAACCAACATGGTATTGTTACTATGTGCTGTTTACGAAGCATGAGGCCATTCCGTCAACATACCTTTGATTTCCACTTTGAATTATCTTGTTGATAACAAACCTACTGATCCAATCCCGGAAGTGACGTCAACTGCCCTTAAAGAAGGGACGTTTTTTGTTCTTGATATAACAATATTATCATATATAATATAATATCCATAAAGCCTACATTATGTTATCTAAGTCATTGTTAAAATTAAATACTTAATACTTACTTTTAATTTAATTATTTACATGGTAAAGGAATAAATGGATGTGTTCTGAAGATAAGCGGGCGATATGATGCCATGAATACTGCAGCCAAGTCAGCCGTCATTCGTTCATCCGCGGTTAAACCAGCCACAAATCTTCGTGCGCCCGTACTCTTAACGACTCTAAACAGCGTTTGTGTGGTATCTCGCAACGTCTTCAAAATAAAAGCCTTCAACTACGTTTGTGTGGTATAATTGTGTCGATACCTCACTTCAAAGTGCTAACATAAGGGAATTTCAACCCTCCAAAATATGCATACGTGAGATTTTCAAAGGACATTTTCCCTTATACTATATAGTAACTTCACAAGGTTCTTTGTGTACAACTATTCAGTATGAAAGTTATTATGGTCACATCAGTCAGTCACAGAATTTATGTATAATTATGTCTATAGCGGGATTATCAGTCTGCGTCACTCTACGTCACTCCCCGCTCCACGCGCATGTCGTTGGCAGAAAGAGACGAGAGCGACACGGGCTGTGTTCGAAATCGTTCCCCATACACTCACTCACTATTCCCTATATAGTGTTCATGAGTTGTCTTTCTTACAGCCTGTGAGCCATTCTCTGTTTATACCATCATTGGTTTCATAGATACACATACCTTTCCTGGGGGGTTGTTGAGGGTGGAAGAAAATACAAATCAATACAATGAAATCCCTCATCTCGGTGTACAGCTAGCTCAGCTTCCCCTTTGCTGGACCCTGAATCTGCCTGTGTTGACGGTAGAGCTACATTTGCATGAAAGTGACAAGTACCAAATAATTCTAATTTAGCAGGCCAATACATTAAAAGGGAATAGTGGATATTCTCTTAAAGGCACCCAGTGCAACTTTATGTAAACATTCAATGAAAAATAAACATTCAATTTCTAGTCTTTTTTACACGTAGTAAGTTTCAATAACTCCATACCATTACATACCGACATTCAAGGAGCAAAGATGAGACGTCGTTGTGTGGTGAGAACTGATACAAAATCGATAACAACAACAATGCCGCCATTTTCTTTATTTTTTGTAACCTACAATAAATAAAGCAGGCTTCCAGTCAATGGAAAAATGGCTTCTCCTCACCGGCGATTGTTGTTGTTTACGATTTTCTATCAGTTCTCACCACACAACGACGTCTCATCTTTGCTCCTTGAATGTCGATATGTAATGGTATGGAGTTATTGAAACTTACTACGTGTAAAAAAGACGAGAAATTGAATGTTTATTTTTCATTGAATGTTTACATAAAGTTGCACTGGGTGCCTTTAAGAGAATATCCACTATTCCCTTTTAATGTATTGGCCTGCTAAATTAGAATTATTTGGTACTTGTCACAGACGTCGTTGTGTGGTGAGAACTGATAGAAAATCGTAAACAACAACAATCGCCGGTGGGGAGAAGCCATTTTTCCATTGACTGGAAGCCTGCTTTATTTATTGTAGGTTATAAAAAATAAAGAAAATGGCGGCATTGTTGTTGTTATCGATTTTGTATCAGTTCTCACCACACAACGACGTCTCATCTTTGCTGCTTAAATGTCGGTATGTAATGGTATGGAGTTATTGAAACTTACTACGTGTAAAAAAGACTAGAAATTGAATGTTTATTTTTAAGCCTCGAAAGTTGCACTGGGTGCCTTTAATTTATGTTTTTTTATTTTTAGCATTTAGGAGGAACAGTTACCCTTTAAATGCAAAGAAAATGACAAAATGAAAGACAAAGAAATAAAATACATTTAATGTAAGGCTAATATTAATTAGTTTAGGAGTTTAAGTCATTATTGTATTGCCAAACATGCCCGCTAATGCACCTGTCATATCTATGCTGATGGGTCCTGTTCCTTTTCGACGTTTTCGTATTTTTCTGTGACTTCAGAGGGAGGTAACCGGGAAGTAAGTGACCCGGGCCTTGTGTCAGGCTGATCCAATCAGATTTGACAGAATGCGGAGTAGTCCGATTTGGGAGTACCGTTCGGCCGCTCGCTTTGCCCCGATACACTGTGTTTAAAAGTGATACCACCTCTAAATTGAGATTATTGTTTTGCACTGTTTGCGAATATCCAGCAGGCCAGCCCAAGTCACTTTCATTTTTTTTTATTTTCTTTAAAAAATAATATTAATAAAAAAAGGACAAATGACGGCCGGCCGGCTCGGCCTGAAACCGTCCGGTGTTGTGCCGAATTTCGACCCCCCTGCATATTACAACCCCCCTTCGCGTGAACGCGCATTCGCTTATTGTCAACGCCCCATACTTTCATTTAGTTCGAGGCGCTCTTCCTTCTGACAATATTAGTCAAAATTTGTGTTTATATTATATTACAACATCACAAGTTGAGGAATTTATCACAGAAAGCGATGGCATATTTTAGGTTGTAAGTTTTAAGACGAACACATCGCAATGGAACCTCCGACCACCCATGTGCGCTATAACATTCAAGACAATGAACTACGAGAGCACTTAAATACGTAATAGTTAGAAGTAGTACATTTATGCATTATGTTATTTGCTCAATTTGCTCAACCTCTTAGTAGCCTACCCTAGAAAGCACATTTAACTGTGACTGATCCAAAACGAAGGAAATCCTTTACTATGTACAGACTCAGTTCAGTGCACCCTTTCCTTTGTGAGGTATTGTTTGTTTTCACCACAACCGTACTGTGCCTTTTTAAAATATTACCTATATATAATGGATTACCCGTGCATCGACCTGTTTGCCTGACTAATGTAGTCTCCGACTCCTAGCCTGCTCCCTGCCTGGACTTCGCCTACCCATCAAATTTCCTGTGTATGAACCCCTGCCTGTCCCTTGACCCATCTCCAGCCTCCTCCTTGGGAATTGTGTTAATAAACATTCTATTATGCCTTGCGCTTGAAACCTCTTTTTGGCATCCTTCGTATTCATTACAGTCAGGTTATAATCACAAAACAATTTAAATGTATACACTACTTTTGTATACTTGCACCAAACTTTACTTCTTGTCTCCTGGTATTTTTGGCCACAAGATATTGTGGCTATTTTACAAGGGTTTGGGTTTTTTCTGTAGGGAACAGTTGCAGGGCTCATTAATGTAATGTGTGTTCAACGTTGATATCTGTTGATATTATATAGGATTTCTGAAAGGAAGTCTATTCTAGAATATTCCTCAAAATCAGAAGTTGTTAATTGCAATTACTTTATGCATACATATACATATGTACATCCATACACATATTCATAATATGTACTGTTCATTATATTGACATGGTAGGCATCAACCCTGGGAGCATTTTGAATGAGTGAGTAGAATTCTGCCAGCATGAATTGGCTGTCAGAATACAACGCCCCCCGCCCCCCCCCCCCCCCCCCCCCCACCTGCCAAATGTCCCCTGTTATGACTACACGTCTGAAATTTCTACAGTCACATCCAGTCGCCTAACGATGTAACCCCAACAAATTTGAAGTGTCTCAGACTTTGCAAACAAGAAATAGGAGGGGGGATTGTAATACGGCAGGCTAAATTGCCTGACAGAATACAACCCCCCCCACCCCCCCCCGCCAAATGTCCCCTGTTGTGACTACACGTCTGAAATTCACATCCAGTGACCTAACGATGTAAGCAGGGCTGGACTGGGACCAAAAAATGGCCCTGGCATTTTTGGCCATGGCAGCCCACTATGATTATTTATACGACATGCGGAGGCACACAACATACCAGAGGATATATCCGCATATTGTGCTGTTTCAACAATTAAAATAAAGCGAAAAAAAAATTATACGCTCTTTCACTATACTTGCAGAGACTTTTGCAGCTAGGATAAATCCCCTCTGAAATTACTAATGCTTATAATATTTGGAGTTTGAACCGTCTCACAATCAGCAAAAAATGCAAGAACACAGAACAACAGGATGAATATAAAATATATGTATTATTTTATTAAGGCCTACACTAACTAAAACACAACAAATTATAACACAAGTCAAAGTGGCACCCTAAAGTATGAGAGAGAGAGAGAGAGAGAGAGAGAGAGAGAGAGAGAGAGAGAGAGAGAGAGAGAGAGAGAGAGAGAGAGTCTCCGCGCCTCCTTTACGTTTCTTCTCCATTTTTCTGTCAGTTAGTGACGTGACTGATTGACAGCCGAGGCCCAAGGGGCGGGACCTCGGCCCTCTGCTGTGTGTGTGATAGGGCCAGGGCCAGCCCAGAACCAATCATAATGAGTTATGGCCTGGGCCAAAGTTTTATTGAACTTTCAGGTTAAGTTGGCAGCCCGCGTGACCGAGACGGAAGGAACGGTCCTCGGCCCTCGGCTGTGTGACATGGCTGGCCCGGGCCGGGTGCATTAAAAAAAAAAAAAAAAAAAAAAAAAAAAGTAAACCTCAAGTAAACCCTCGTCGGCCCAAAAAGGCCTGCCAGCCCACCGGGCATTGCCCGGTACGTCCGATGGCCAGTCCAGCCCTGGATGTAAGCCCAATAAATTTGAAGTGTGTCAGCCTTTGCAAACAAGAAATAGGAGGGGGGTGATGAATATGGCAGGCTAAATTGGCTGGATATTGAATATATCCAGTATATATATATATTCAATATGTATTCAATATAGTCAAAATATATATTGGATATATTGAATATATCCAATACCCTTCACAGGCCACCACAGGCCTGTGAGCTGTCACTCACCTAAATTCTCGTGATAATTGTAGAAAGGTCACCTGAAGTTCAAAGCCGAAGACTTCATAATGAAGAAAATGTTGTCTTTTCAGTAACACTCAACACTCAACCGTCAATACGTTTCTCAGACTTTGCAAACAAGAAATAGGAGAGGTGTGATGAATATATATATATTTTTTTTTTTTAACCTTTATTTTTCCAGATAAAACATTAAGAACAGTTTCTTATTTACAATATTGATCTGGTCCAAGAGGCCCCACCAGGAATAAAAGGTACAAATAACAAAAACACAAGCATGACTAATTTCGACAAATATAAAACGGATATACAAATACATAACCTATGTACAGAAAGAAAATAGAAAACACCAATGCACTATAAATAATAATGATAATTAAGATGGGTCAATGTTATATTGTGTGTGAAGGGTGTAATGCAAATGAGAAACAGTGGAATCAACAGGAGCAGGGGGGGTCTACTAAGACATAGTTAAGTTTCTGCTTGAAGGCAGACTGTGATATGAAAGCTGTAAGTTTGAGGGTGTCTTGAATTTTGTTCCAGTCAAAAGCTGCTGCAAAATGAAAGGAGTTTCGGCCGAAGGTAGTCCTGGTGAGTGGGTCGATGAGTTTGATAAGCTCAGATGATCTTGTGCGGTAAGTGCTTCTAGAGAGATGGAGAAGGGAGGAAAGGTAATACGGGGTCTTGCCCAGGAGTGTCTTATAAATAAACTGAAGCCAATGTCGGAGTCGACGGGTTTGGAGCGAGGGCCAGTCCACCAGTTTGAAAAGTTCACAGTGGTGTGTATTAAAGGGAGCATTGGTGGCAAAGCGGATAGCTGAATGGTGAAGAACGTCCAGTTTGTGTAGCGCTGTTTTTGAAGCCATTTTATAGATTGTATCACCATAGTCAACGATGGGCAGGATGGTCATTCTTACAAGTGTAAGTTTAGCAGAGCGTGTGAAGGATGCTTTGTTACGGAAGAGAAAGGCCAATCTGGCTTTCACTTTAATCTGAATATTATTAATATGGGTGGAGAATGAAAGGGAAGAGTCCAGCCAAAGCCCTAGGTATTTATAGGACTTGACAAACTCCAGTTCGGAGTTGTCAGCGCAAACGATCTTGGGGGGGCTGGAGGTGTTGTTTTTTCGATTGAAAAGTATGCATTTTGTCTTTTTAGAGTTGAGCCGTAGGTGAAGGTTGTGGAAAGAGTGCTCAATAGAAGTGAGACTGTCTTGAAGAGTGGAGGCCGCGGAGCAGAGAGAAGGGCCAGAGGCATACAGGATAGTGTCATCAGCATAAAGTTGGATCCGGGAGCTGCCTGCAGCCTTGGCCACATCATTAATATAAATGGAAAAGAGGATAGGCCCCAAGATTTAGCCCTGAGGCACCCCTTTAGTAATGGCTAGTGGCTCCGACAGGATGTTATCTGTCTTGACCTGTTGGATTCGGTTAGTCAGGTAGCTGGCAAACCAGTTGCAACAGGTGGGGGATAAACCAATGCTGGAGAGCCTACCCAAAAGGGTCATGTGATCAACTGAATCAAATGCCTTGGCTAGGTCTATAAAGCTGGCAATACAGACCTGCTTGTTTTCCAAGTCAATAATGATGTCGTCAAGGACCTTATGTGTGGCTGTGATGCATCCGTGGCCAGAACGAAACCCAGATTGAAAATCAGACAGAATGTGATTTGTGGTAAGAAAAAAGTCCAGTTGTTTGAGGACCAGCTTCTCTAGCACTTTAGCCAAGCATGGCAAGATGGAAATAGGCCGGTAGCAGTTGGGGTCGGAGCTAGAGCCACCCTTAAAGAGTGGAAATATCAAAGCTGATTTCCAATCAGACGGGAATGCAGAGAGATTAATGGACAGGTTGAATAACCTTGAGATTGGGTCAGCAATAAGATGAGCGGCTGCTTTGAGAAACTTTGGGTCCAACCCATCAAAGCCTGCAGACTTATTAGGGTCCAATCGGGAAAGTTCATCCCGAACCTCAGTAAATGAGAATGGTTTAAAGGAAAGGCTGGTGGTGATGGAGGGGGAGGGCAAAGTGAGTGGTGGGACGCTATTAAGGTCAGCAGAAGTCAAAGCTAGAGTGGGGTTTACAAAGTAATGATTAAAGAGAGTAACCATGCGACACTTGTCGTAATGACAACCTTGTCAAAAACCATGGATGCAGGTAAGCTTGGAAAAGAGAGTTTGTTTTCCATGGACTTAACTGCGGTCCAAAACTTCCTCGCATCAGTACCACACGATGTAAGCTTCTCCTTGAAGTAAGAGATTACTTCAACAATATGGCAGGCTAAATTGGCTGGATATTGAATATATCCAGTAGCCTATATATCTATTCAATATATCGAAAATATATATTGGATATATTCAATATATATTGAATATATATCCAATATATCCAATATCCTTCACTCTCTCGAAGGCGAGGCTGTGCTCACTGAGTCTGTACATAGTAAAGGATTTCCTTAGTTTTGGATCAGTCAGTTAAATGTGCTTTCTAGGGAAGGCTACCAAGAGGTTGTCAAAATTGAGTAAATAACATAATGCATAAATGTATTACTTTTAACTATTACGTATTTAAGTGCTCTCATAGTTCATTGTCGTGAATGTTGTAGCGTACATGGGTCGTTGGAGGTTCCTTTGCGATGTGTTCGTCTTAAAGGGACTCTCACCTTTGTTGCATTTGAGAATTACAGCACATTCAAATCATCCCGCCTTCCTCCAATGCCCCACCCCCTAAGCGTTATTTTTTAGAGTACAAAACTAAGCGTTATTTTACTGAGTACTGTAACGACCTCGCCGGTGACATAATGATGTCGAGTCATTAGTAGTTGAAGGTAGTTTTAATGAACCAAAACCAGGTCACTGAAACCCGTAACATTATAACCAACGGCAGAAAACCTAGACAAAACAAACCCCGGTTACCCCGGCAACCCCCAACACGGTCTCACTCGCGTGCAGGCCCCCACCCTCCTGTTCTTCCAAGGCCCTCCCCCAGCTGACCTAATGATTCGCCCCCACGCTGATTGACAAGAAGAACATTACAATACATGCACACAGAACAACTGGCATAACGGACAACGAAATATAATGTAACACATAACACACAAAGTATTCAACTGTCCCAGGGTCGCTACAGTACAAAAGTTCTAGACTCCCATGGGTTATGTTTAGACTCCCATGGGTTATGTTTAGACTCCCAGGGGTCATAATATCTACCATCCTGGAGCTCCAGATTAGCGTGACAACGTCGCGTCTGAGCCCGAAATGGGTCCCGTAATCGCACTGAGTGTGGCGGTTGGTTGCCAACGGTCTGGAGGTCTTCCTGGAGCTCCAGAGTAGCGGGACAACGTCGCGTCTGAGTCCGAAATGGGTCCCGTAATCGGACTGAGTGTGGCGGTTGGTTGCCAACGGTCTGGAGGTCTTCCTGGAGCTCCAGAGTAGCGGGACAACGTCGCGTCTGAGTCCGAAATGGGTCCCGTAATCGAACTGAGTGTGGCGGTTGGTTGCCAACGGTCTGGAGGTCTTCCTGGAGCTCCAGAGTAGCGGGACAACTTCGCGTCTGAGTCCGAAACGGGTCCCCTAATCGGACTGAATGGTGCAGTTTCAGTATGCCGTGGACCACTTTGGTCTGCCATCGTCAGTCGCTACGGTCGCTACTCGCTACTGTCTGCCGTGGAATCAAAACAAACCCTCTAGTTGAGGACGCGCCTTGATGACGCGGGCCCGAATGCGCCACAAGAAGCAGACGGAAAACCTTATATATCCATGCAGCAAACAGACAGGTCTGTCGGCCAATAAGGTCATTCGGTCCGAAGAATTTTATTGGTTGAAGTTTTCACTAAATATTATAAGAGTAAAATAATTGTTTGTTTTTACTCCTGGTGGGTCTGTCTTGCATATTAGAGTGTTATTACCTTATTAATACCAATTTAACCTTATCCAAAAAAAGTGTAAAAATGCAACAAAGGTAAGAGTCCCTTTAAAACTTGCAACCTAAAATATGCCATCGCTTTCTGTGATAAGTTGCTCAACTTCTGATGTTGTGATATAATATAAACACTAATTTTGACTAATATTGTCAGAAGGAAGAGCGCCTCGAACTAAATGAAAGTATGGGTCGTTGACAATAAGCGAATGCGCGTTCACGCGAAGGGGAGTTGTAATATGCAGGGGGGTCAAAATTCGGCACAACACCGGCCGCTCGGGAAATCTACCGAACCTCCCGATGGCCAGTCCGCCCCTGGTCTTTGGTGTCTAGACTAGCCCTCCAGGCGGGAAATATGTTAGATATCTAAAACAATAAAGTCATGTGACCTGAGTCCACATCTCTGGTTTGACATTCCGGCCGTTTCTAAATTCCTAGCACGCGTACTACGGACTCGATGACTTGCAAGTACGTACTTGGCAAGTCCGTACTTCAAGCACAGACTTGCGAGCACGCGAGTACGTACCTGCAATTGGAACAGCAGCGGACTCGATGACGTCACCACCTCTGCTCGTCCGTTAACTGTGCTACGGCCTCATTTAGGCATATACTACTGAACAATATAAAAAAATTATAGAAAACAAAATCCCAGCCTCTTTCATTTTCAAATAGTATGTAAATATTCTGAATGAATAAAAATTGAAAAGATATGCTTGTCCTGTCATGTGTATAAGCTATACACACACGACATTATATATATCCTATTACTCGCTTGATGCGTACTTCGAATTGGAACAGTGCTCGGGCAACGACTGATGACGTTTCACGAGTCCACGAGCACACGAGCACGCACAAGTACGCGAATTGAGAAATAGCCTCCGTTCTGTGGAAGACGAAAAAGCTGCAACCGTGCTCTGGGACACGATTCAATAGATTGACGGTTGTGCGCATGAGCACGAAATCGCATGATATAGGCCGTTTCTCAATTCGCGTACTTGTGCGTGCTCGTGGACTCGTGAAACGTCTTCAGTCGTTGCCCGAGCACTGTTCCAATTCGAAGTACGCACAGAGCCCGTCTACGAAGAGCCTGGGCACTTCCTATACGCCCCATTGTACCGATCTTGGTTGTAGTTCCATTAGACATCCACTGGGTGTGATCGCGGGCGAGTCCAGAATGAATGGGAGTCTATGGGGCTAGACGGCTAAATATGTCTCTTTCACCTGCTTGTCGTTGAAATATCGCAAATTGTATTGTAGATTCCGCAAGTTCAATATAGATTATAGTTCAAAAGTTGAATGAATGGGTAGTTATGTCCTTTTGATTTCTTACAGTTTGGGCCGTTGTTGGCCGTACAAGCTAGCATTCTGCTAATGAATGCTGATTGGTCAGGGACGGACTTGCGACTGATTACGACCAGAGACCCCTCTTGACGGCATCTGAAGCTGAAGCACGATCAGAAACATTCCGTCGTAGTAAATTTTTTGCGTACTGTATTTATATTTTCCTGCAGGCCCTTTTATTTTTTATATAGTTATGTATGGTGAAAGTACATGGGCATAATGGAATTTCTTCCATTTCTTGTGTTCAATGTGTTATATACATGGTAGGTAAGGTATGACCACCTTAAATAATACAGTCAATGTCCCGCTCAATATCATTTCATCTGTCATTGTCTATTTTTCGAAAATAAAGATAGTTTAAAAAAAGAAATGCCTCGTAAATGTGCAATGATAAACTGCTCTAACAGTGGAAACGGATTGTCCGTCCTTTCGTTTCCCAAGGACAGAAAAGGGTAACTGTGGAGGTGGGGCGGCGTCTGGCCTGCAGGGGGAATATGGAGCACCGGGTCTGCTGGGGTGATGGGGTCTGATTGCGGACAGGTGTCTGCAATCTGACCCAATCAGTAAGTGTGTATTTATGTGCCTGCTTGAGAGAGCGTCGTAAGAGCACGAGACGGACGGAAGGAACATTTTGTTCGTTTGACATTGTGTTTGTTTGCTCCGAAGGAGAAATAAACAGGAGTTCGCTCCATTTTCGCTGGAGAACTGTGTCCTGACTCTTCTCGTACCCCAAATGGCCCGCCATTGGGTTGTAATGCGCCGCCTTGAAAATCATTTCCCGGCGGCTCCTGGGTACCAGCAACTGGGTAACAATCTCCTCACTCTCAGTGTCACGACCCACCCGATAAAGCCTATCCCTAACGACCACAAAGTGTGGGTAAGTCAGAACTGCGTCTGGCTGTACCCTCGAACCATCAATAGCAATCACTTGGTCGAAGGCTGAGCGTAAAGTAGCGTCACGAGACTGCTCGAGGGGGAAATCGTCCACCGGTGGGAATCTCGGCGCTCGGTCCTCGGGTTGAGAACCTCCCGCCTCCTCCCCCGATTCCTAATCAGCGTCGGACACCCTTGCATCGGCGCAGAACACAGCACATGACCTACATGTCCCTATCTGTTGTGTCCGCACCCCCGTAGACTCGCTAACCGCCCCTGGAAACCCAGCCCAAACTAACCGTAGAATCAGGGGGTGCGTGAGGCTCACACTAACCGCCGCCTTGACTCTATGCGTTTTCCCCCCATAACGAATTTCGATAGGGACCAAGGGATACGTGTGAACATCCCCGTGTATACATCTCACCGAAACGCTCGATGCCTCTATCAATGCCTCGGATCGCACCAGGCGCTGATGGATCATGGTCTGCATACACCCCGAATCCAACAGCGCCTGTTACGTACCCCGCTGTACCTTCACCGGGATACGGTACGCCTCGCCGGGACCGTGGGGAAAAACCGGGGCACCGGTGACGCGGACGACCTGGCCCACCTCCATCAACGGACAGTCCCGCCGAAGGTGGCCCGGCCGTCCGCACCGCCAACACGCCTCCCCTGCCGTCTGAGTGCCCGTCTGCGGGACGGGGTGGGAAGGTGCACTATGTGCCTGCTCCTGACCGGGACCCCCCCCCCCATCTCGCCCTCGGCCCCGGGGTGGGCCTGTCCCGCTGCAGGGCTGCTGCACCGGTCCGCGGGCTCGGGATCGGCGGTAGTCGGTCCGACAGCGGGGGAGCCAGGTGGCCCTCCGCGATGTTGACGGCCACCGAGAGGCTCCCGGGCTGGTGGTACCGGACCCAGGTTGATGTTCTGGTTGGAAGCCCCTCGACGAACCTCTCCAGGGCCACCTGCTCCACTATGTCCTCCAGTGTGTTTCGTTCCGGGTCCAGCCACCTCCTCGCCTGGTCCCGCAGCTGCTGGGTGTAGGTGAAGGGCCGGTCGCCGTTGGTGAAGGCCAGGGCCCGGAACCGGCGGCGATGTTCCTCCGGGTTTAGGCCCAACCGGTCCCGGATTGCCCTGGCGACGATGTTGAAGTCCTTCTGGGCCGCCGCTGGTAGGCTGTGGGCCGCGAGCTGGGCCTCTCCCGTCAGCAGAGGCAGGAGACGGTGGGCCCACTCCTGCGGCGGCCACTCTGAGACCTCGGCCACCCCCCGGAAGGTCTCCAGAAAGGCCTCTGGGTCGTCAGCCTCCCCCATTTTGGGGATATATATTTGTCGCCCCGGTCGGGCTACCCCGCCGCGTTATCCGGAGCCGAGTAGCTCCCGCATGGCCTCCCGGTCGGCGGCCAAGGAGCGGGCCAGCTCCACCAGGACCTCGTTCTGGGCCTGCTGTAGCTGGGTCTGTAGCTCTGCTGTTTGTGCCAGGTGTCCGAGGACAGTGGCCAATGGCGATTGTTCCATACTTGACTCGCCCCACATTGGGCTCCACTGTAACGGGTTCAGAAGAGTCAGGACCCAGTTCTCCAGCGAAAATGGAGCGAACTCCTGTTTATTTCTCCTTCGGAGCAAACAAACACAATGTCAAACGAACAAAATGTTCCTTCCGTCCGTCCGTCTCGTGCTCTTACGACGCTCTCTCGGGCTCGCAGAGAGCGTCTTCCTTCTCTCTCTCTCCAACCCTCACTGAAAGACAAGCAGACACATAAATACACACTTCCTGATTAGGTCAGATTGCAGACACCTGTCCGCAATCAGACCCCATCACCCCAGCAGACCCGGTGCTCCATACTCCCCCTGCAGGCCAGACGCCGCCCCACCTCCACAGTAACGTTCTTGCTTGCTCCTGTATGAATGGTCCTAGGCTACCTGAGGCTGCACCTGGTAGGGAAAGTTGCGCTGGAGCCCGGTTAAAATCGCGAGTGTCGAGTATCGAGACTCAAGCACTTAACTTACCTTAACCGATTGTTCCATACAAATTGTTTGTTGACGATTTAACAACTTCAACATCTGCTATTACTGTAGTTCTTTTTTTGTAGAACTACTTGGGCTAATGACCTTGCACAGAGCGAAAACCATCTACACCCCTGGTCATTGATTGCTATGCATTCACTGATCTTTACAGATGGGTTTGTTTTAAGCCATTGAATATAATTACTCTGCCCTGCAACACATTATAAGCTACGCATGTTTGTTAAATGAGAAATATGGTCTGGGTCACATTGAAACAGTAACAGTTGTATAACAGTAATTATACAAACATTATACCAACATTGCAACAGGCAAGTTTATTCAAACATCACAATAACAAGAACACAATAAGAACAGTAACTAATAGTAAAAAAAAGAAAAAAAAAGGGGGTATCAAATTGTTTCACGAATATCGGTATTTATTATTTTTAACGTTTTTATTAGGCTATCATTGAATTCTCCAACCCGTCAAATCCTACTTGTTTTTCTCAGACGTTTTCACTTTTTCGGAGCGGGACAGCTAGCTCGCCCGGCCAGCTTCAGCAATCAGTCCTCAGTTCATAGATGATTACCTATTATAAAAACCTCAGGCAGATAGCCGTAACTCGACAGGACTTGATATGATGGCCTTTATTATGCATTCAATTAATATAGGCTTACACGTTCTATTTTATCAAGGGACAATTGAAGAAACAAGGGCCCTCATCGAGTGGTGGCGGCAAATGAAGCTCGGTTCACTGGCCTCCGCAACTCCTCTGCTACGGGATGGGAGTGAGTATTGATTGATTTTGAGTGCTTTTATTTCTTGGGGACGGTTCAAGTCGGGTTTCAGTAGTCTTAATTTATTATGAATAATATGTTACATGTTATTATATTATATTATATTACATGTTCCTCTCCTGGAACCGTCACCTTATCGTGGTGGAGAGGTTTGCGTGTCCCTGTGAACCTGAGGGCTGTGTTGTCTGGAGCCTCGTGCTCCTGGTAGGGTCTCTCATGGCAGAGTGGTCTCAGGTCAGGGGCCAGACTAAGAATGGTTCAAAAACCTCATTGAATAACTTAAGAAGAGGAGATGTCACCCGGCCCGGAGGAAGCCCGGGGCCCCCGTCTGGAGCCAGGCCCAGACGGAGGGCTTGATGGCGAGCGCCTGGTGGCCGGGTTTGCCACGGAGCCCGGTCGGGCACAGCCCGAACAAACTACGTGGCACCCCCCCTCTCTTCATCCCATGGGCTCACCACCTGTGGGAAGACCGGTTGGGGTCGGGTGCGCAGCCACATTGGTGGCAGCGAAGGTCAGGGGTCTCGACGGACCAGATCCGGGCGGCAGAAGCTGGCTCTGGGGACGTGGAACGTCACCTCGCTGTGGGGAAAGGAACCGGAGCTTGTGAGGGAGGTGGAGCGCTATCAGTTAGATCTGGTGGGGCTTACCTCCACGCACAGTCTCAGCTCTGGTACCGTATTCCTGGATAGGGTTTGGACTCTATTCTTCTCCGGAGTTGCCGAGGGCGTGAGGCGCCGGGCGGGTGTGGGGATACTCATAAATCCCCGGCTGAGCGCCGCGGTGTTGGAGTTTACCCCGGTAGACGAGAGGGTCGCCTCCTTGCGCCTAAGGGTTGTAGGGGGGAAAACTCTGACTGTTGTTTGTGCGTATGCACCAAACAGCAGTTCAGAGTACTCGGCCTTCTTGGAGACCCTGAATGGAGTCCTGTATGGGGCTCCAGTAGGGGACTCCGTAGTTCTGCTGGGAGACTTCAACGTGGGCAACGATGGAGAAACCTGGAGAGGCGTGGTGGGGAGGAACGGCCTCCCTGATCTAAACCCGAGCGGTCGTTTGTTATTGGACTTCTGTGCTAGTCATAGATTATCCATAATGAACACCATGTTCGAACATAAGGGTGCTCATAAGTGTACCTGGTACCAGAGTACCCTAGGCCGAAGATCGATGATCGATTTCGTGATCGTGTCATCTGATCTGAGGCCGCATGTTTTGGACACTCGGGTTAAGAGAGGGGCGGAACTGTCAACCGACCACCATCTGGTTGTGAGTTGGATCAGGGAATGGGGGAAATTTCCGGATAGACCTGGTAAGCCCAAACGAGTAGTGCGGGTGAATTGGGAACGTCTGGAGGAGGCCCCCGTCCTAGGTATCTTCAACTCACACCTCCGGCTGAGTTTTTCTGGCATTCCTGTGGAGGTTGGGGGCATTGAGCCGGCGTGGGCGGGGTTCAAAGCCTCCATTGCTGAAGCTGCGGTGGCTAGCTGTGGCCTCAGGGTCTTAGGCTCCTCAAGGTTCGGTAACCCTCGGACACCGTGGTGGACACCGGTGGTCAGGGAAGCCGTCCGATTGAAGAAGGAGGCCTTCCGGGGTATATGATATCCTGGAGGACTCCTGACTCGGTTGCAGGGTACCGACAGGCTCGAAGGGCTAAAGCTGCTGCCGTGTCGGAGGCTAAGCAGCGGGTGTGGGAGAAGTTCGGAGAGGCCATGGAGAAGGACTTTCGGTCGGCACCAAAGTGTTTCTGGAAGACTATCCGGCACCTCAGGAGGGGGAAACGGGGAACCATCTAAGTTAAGTTACTCTTAACTTATATATATATTCATATAATATATAATAATAATAATAATAATAATATAAGATAATATATAAATATATATATATAAAGTCGTGTGTGTATAGCTTATACACATGACAGGACACGCATATCTTTTCAATTTTTATTCATTCAGAATATTTACATACTATTTGAAAATGAAAGAGGCTGGGATTTTGTTTTATATCATTTGTTTATATTGTTCAGTAGTATATGCCAAAATGAGGCCGTAGCACAGTTAACGGACGAGCAGAGGTGGTGACGTCATCGAGTCCGCTGCTGTTCCAATTGCAGGCTTGCGTGCTCGCAAGTCTGTGCTTGAAGTACGGACTTGCCAAGTACGTACTTGCAAGTCATCGAGTCCATAGTACGCGTGCTAGGAATTTAGAAACGGCCATAGGCTAGGACTGTGATATACAGTATATATATATATATATATTTATTGTCATTTCACGGTTCCCTGTGAGACCAGGTCGACTCGCTCATTGAAACGGGAATCCGTGTGTGTGTCACGGAATATCAGTGTCATTTACTTGCATTGGAGCAAATAAAGTGCCTGGTGTGTGCCACGGAATAACAGTGTCATTTACTTGCATTGGAGCAAATTCCGTGCCCATATCACGGAAATCGGCGTATTTCCGTGATGATCCCACAGATTTTGAGTTAAGCGTCCCCGGTCATTTCACGGATTCCTGTGAGACCAGGTTGCTCTGGGTCATGAGCTTTGAGTACGTGCACGAAGGGATCACGAGCGGGGAGCGGGGGTGCAGTACGACCGTGATTGACGTACTTACTGTCCAATGCCACTCGGTGGTTCTGGAAATCATTGGCTGGAGTTTTTCAAGCCCTGCCCGTTCCACAGATGATTGACTTGTTTAATTTGCATGTCAATACTTCTAACTCAGTGGCTGTAAGTGGGTTATGATAAGGATTTCAAGTAATTTTGCAAAAATTGCCAAAAAAGAGATTTCCATGCACAACCTTTAACAACGTTGGTGTATTACAATTCATTATTTGGGTAGGCTACTCCAACTTCGTTGCTGGTCGATATGTAACCATTTACTTTTATATCAATTATTGATTGCATTTTTCATAAATAGTTAGTTGTAAGGATTCTGTTTCTTAAGCAATAACAGAAGACAGTACAATACAGTAGGCCTGATTTCCTCTGAATATTGAAATGAAAAGATTCTCACAATTGTATTTCTGTCATTCAGATCTGACGGGTCTATGTATGGTTCGTTCTTTGAATATTCAGATTTAAAACAGTGGTTTTTTGTTTTTTTCTGATTTTGTTTTGAATCTGAAAAAGGGCAAAAGGAATAAACAAATAATCGGCATTTTATTTGTGTTTGTGTGTTTTGTGTGTTGGTTTTTTAAACCCGAAACAGAAAAACAAAAATAGATACATTTATAGTTATAGGCTACACCAGAAGGCAGAACGCAGCGAAGAAAAAAGAGCCAACCACCTAAACCAGCAAGACTGTCTGTTATATTTAGCCTTAGTTATGGCCGCACTTGAACCTTATGGTGATTTTATTCGTGAACTATTTGACACTGGAAAGATACACGACGCAATCAGTACCGCTCTAAAGCAATCTGGTGCCCCGAAGTGCTCCGTTATGACGGTGAGGAGGTTCTGTGTGGAGCAAAACCTTCGAAGAAGAAATCTAGTTTCCGATTTAGTTTCAGATCGTCCACTCGCAGACTAAGTCGCCGGCTCCCACGGAAAACAATAAAGCTGGCCATTGTAGAATGCGAGAGACTCGATGGAACGTTTGAAACGTCTTTATATGTATTTTCTTTAAATCTGCGTGCCCTTTTCCCGGCATTCATTGCGGTTTTATCTAAATATCACGCAAACAAAACAAGCAACTGGATTATTCAGTTTTCCCGTTTTGATTTAAAAAAGAGAAAAATACAGTTTATTTGTAATCCGTGCATGGTTCGTTCTTTGAATATTCCGATTTAAAACAAAATCAGAAAAACCAAATAACAGAGTCGTTTTTTGTTTTTTCTGATTTGGTTTTGAAACGGAAAAAGGGCAAAAGGAATAAACAAATAAACATAATTTTTCTGTTTTTTAAATCAAAACGGGAATACTGAATAATCAATCCGTGTATGGTTCGTTCTTTGAATATTCAGATTTAAAACGAAATCAGAAAAAACAATTAACAGTCGTTTTTTGGTTTTTCTGATTTGGTTTTGAAGCCGAAAAAGGGCAAAAGGAATGAAAAAAAACCCGATATTTTTCTCTCATCTCTCATCTCATTTTCGACCGCTTATCCGGGGTCGGGTCGCGGGGGGAGCAGCTCAAGCAGGGGGCCCCAGACTTCCCTTTCCCGGGCCACATTGACCAGCTCTGACGGGGGGATCCCGAGGCGTTCCCAGGCCAGTGTTGAGATATAATCTCTCCACCTAGTCCTGGGTCTTCCCCGAGGTCTCCTCCCCACTGGACGTGCCTGAAACACCTCCCAAGGAAGGCGCCCAGTGGGCATCCTTACCAGATGCCCGAACCACCTCAGCTGACTCCTTTCTAAGTAAAGGAGCAGCGGCTCTAATCCGAGTTCCTCACGGATGGCTGAGCTTCTCACCCTATCCCTAAGGGAGACGCCAGCCACCCTTCTGAGAAAACTCATCTCGGCCGCTTGTACCCGCGATCTCGTCCTAGGGCAAAAGGAATGAAAAAAAACCCGATATTTTTCTGTTTTTTAAATCAAAACGGGAAAAGTGAATAATCCAGTTGCCTGTTTTTTTTGCGTGATACATATAAAGACGTTCCATCGAGTCTCTCGCATTCTACAATGGCCAGCTTCATTGTTTTCCGTGGAAGCCGGCGACTTAGTCACTGCCCTCTAGAGGATTTATTGCGTAACATCTATAACGCTGAAACCAGACGGAGGTATGAAGTTCCGGAGGCAACGTTTGGGGCGACGGACGAATTTCGTCCGGATCCGGAGGTATGAATCGCCCTTAAAGGGCCATTCACACCCTACGGTAAATACGGATACGGACCGTTTCGTCCGGTCCCGGAGGTGTTTCGTCTGTCAATGGGTCCGTCGCCTCTGAGCTTACGAATCCGGAGCGCTCCGGGAGAAACGGAGCAATACCATTGTTCCCCTGCTTTGGCAATGAGTTGTAACTGGTCATTTAACAACATTTTGAGGAGATTATCTGCGGGATGGTGAGGGGTGTAACATGCCACGGCACTTTTTGCACTCTTTTGCAGATTTCATATGATGTAGGGTTCTTAAAGAGGCGGCCGTTGAGCATGCTTCCTTCCTTGACATTGGGAAACAGCACACTTCGCGATTTGACCGTTTTGAGTTTTCCTTTCAGTACACTTATTTTCGCCCGATTTGAATCGGAACGCCCTACGTACTCAAACTTCGCCTACTGCACCGTCCGTTGACTGATCCCCATTGACTTTGAATGGGGACGGACGCGCAATGCATTGTGAATCTGTTCGGTCCGTTGGAGCATTCGGCACCGTAAAAAAGTTGAACATTTTTCAACTTCTTCGGCAGCAACGGATCCGTCATCCAATCAGATTGTGTATGCAAATGTGTGCAATGTCTCGGGCTCTGACGACCCCGGAAAGCTCCCCCATCCGTCAGCCAAGCCTTCCGACGTCCTTTGACTGACGGTGCAGTGGGCATGAGGCGTTAAGGCCGATTCATACCTCCGGATCCGGACGAAATTCATCCGTCGCCCCAAACGTTGCCTCCGGAACTACCCTCCATACCTCCATCTGGTTTCAGCGTTGTTATGGATGTTACGCAATAAATCCTCTAGAGGGCAGTGACTGTCGTTTCACAAATGAACGGCATCGACAATCGCAAACATGACATCTGTAGAGATGATTTTGCTTTGTGTCATCTGAAATCGGCAAAAAGTACAAAAAGTGTGCAGTGGCATGTGACACCTCACCAACCCGCAGATTAACTCCTCAAAATGTTGTTAAATTACCAGTTACAACTCAATGCCAGAGCAGGGGAACAATAAAATAAAATAAATAAATTGTGACGCTCAATGAATGAACGCGAATGTTCATGAACCTTCCTATCGTTCGACGCGATCGTCCGTTGCCAGGCTACGTTCGACGCGATCGTAGATTGCCAGGCAGGTTTGGAATTTTCGAATGCGGATTACGTAGGCGGTACAATTTTCGCCCAAAGTACAATTTTGGTGTAACTATACTAATAT
This sequence comes from Gadus macrocephalus, assembly GCF_031168955.1. Taxonomy (NCBI): domain Eukaryota; kingdom Metazoa; phylum Chordata; class Actinopteri; order Gadiformes; family Gadidae; genus Gadus; species Gadus macrocephalus. The sequence goes on from NC_082397.1 coordinate 26,885,563, forward strand.
ATCATATTTTCCACCCAGAATAAAAAGTTTGTCCGCCATTTTCACAGAAAAATATCCTATTACCTCCCGCCACCTGTGTAGGCCCTCGTTTGCTCGTTTTGGATAAGTTCCAATGGGTCGTAATCAGTGGCGGAACAAACCACCTATGTGGTTTGCCTGCAGAAATTCTCCGACACCCGCTGGTCTCAGCATGATTCATGTCTAGTAGCCTATGTCTTCTGTCATTGATCAATATGAGGACATTTTAACCACGATGGTTGAATTAAAATCAGAGGGAGAGAGTAAGTGCAGCTCGATAGCAAACTCCCACACAAGAGCAATGGAATAATTTTATTTTATTATATGCCTTGTGACGTGCCGTTTCATCGATAAATTTCGGCCGCGCATGTATTTTTGGAATTTTAAATTGCTGCAATAAATAATGTTGTTGTTGACTTCTAAAATGTCTCTATCTTTGCTGTTTCAATCTAACAGTAGTCTATTAGTAATAAATCAGCGGTAACCACTGTTCTTGGTTGCGAAATTGCGCCAGCTGGGCATTCCGTGGTATTGGATGTGTTTGAATAAAACACATCCAATACACGGAATGTCCGCTGGTGCCGCCACTGAGGCTATAGTAGGCTAACGATGCTCTTAGCATCCTACGACTACCCCTGGAGTCCTCGTTAGCTACGAGCGTATTCACGAGGTTCGTTACCAACTATGCTTTCGGGAAACGGTGTGAAAACTGTACGATGCTCGTACGACGCACATTACGATCCACTTAGGCTAACGATGCTTTCGGGAAACGGGGCCCTGGCCTGGTGTCTCTTGTGTTTTCCCTCTCCCTTGTGTCTCTGCGTATCTCTTGTGTCTCTAACCCTAAAAAATAGTAATATCTAATAATATAGGATGATATTGGACCTTTAAAGAAACTATGTTGCGTAGGACAGTCTGTTGGCTATTATATTTAAACCAGGACGATTTTGCAGCAAAAGAGGATGGAAGGGATAACTTAGAGCCGATAATATCCAAAATGTGTGTTGACATTTTTTAATTAATGTTTATTTTGTTTATTTAAATTAACAACAGTTTAAGAGGTAAGACTGTTATCGTCTTAGCTATTGGCCACCATTAATTTATATTTATTATTTCATTTAGAAATAATAAATTTGGTCCACCCTCCATTTTAGTGTTAGACTTAATCTTTGTTGCCGAATAGATCCATCATTAGAGGATTGCTTTTGGTTTATCAAGCATGTGATTGAAACACATTTTCAAACATAAATTGTACAAATTATAGTCATAATGACAATCCAAAAATAATAAATATAACAAATTCATTATCATTTTGAGAATGAACATAACATCTCCCTATCAGGTAAAATACACCTTTTTGTCAACTTTTTATTGAGAAAACTTCCTACAGTCACACCATTGTCTCTCTCTGACATCTACCAACCCCCCAAATAACACACATACACAAAGTAAGCTAATGTGTTCATGGAGAACAAACAATCATCAAACCCCTGATCCAAACCCCTGATCCAAATAAAGTTGAATTGTACCCGAGAGAGTGTTCTCTTATCTACCACCCCTGACCCCATCCCAATCCCTACCCCCCAGCCCAAGAGGACCCCTCTCAGCCAGGGATCCACACGCAGGGGACCTATGTAGAAACAGTTAATAGGGTTTGCTCTGCAGAGGAAACACACACACACACACACACACACACACACACCCACACACACACACACACACACACACACACACACACACACAAAAACATCAGTGTCGTTACATTGAAGACATGGTTTCTAATCTATAATCAATCTGGGAACCTGTAGCCTGAAATGTTTTGCATTATCTTACCTTCCTCGACTCTTGACGGGCTAAGACACGATGATGAGAAGAAGAAGATGGTGATGATTACTCTCCAGTATCAAAAATACTGGTCTTGTACAGAGTTTGTATATCAAGCCTCAGACTGACCTGTGTACAAGTAGTGTAGCATTCTGAATATGATCAGAAATATGACCAACGTTGAGACCACTGCCAGGTAGAACCTCCAACTGGTTGGCTCTGGTAGAGAACATTGGCAACATATTATTGACTATTGTCAATATTGTCATCATTCAACCTCATTATTTAAGTGTTTCCATAATAATTTCCACCAGTATGTCATTGTGGTAGCAAACCGTAATACAGTGAGTATAAATGAACATCCTTTTCACTATCACTATACAGTGAAAAGGATGTTCATTTATACTCACTGTGGACCAGCAGGGTGAAGCCCCCCTAACACACCCACGTGGACCAGCCGGGAGAAGCCCTGACCCCTAATAGACTCACCGTGGACCAGCAGGGTGAAGCCCCCCTAACACACTCACCGTGGACCAGCAGGGTGAAGCCTATGCGGACAGGGGTCCTGAGGGAGCGGTGCATCACCCTGCAGGTGAAGCGCCGCCCTGTGTCCAGGAGCGCCGCCCGGTAGTAGAAGAAGGCTGAGAGAGCGAAGGTGCCCTCGCGGTTGTGCCTATGGCTGGAGAGCAGGACGTTGTTGAGCTTGGTGGGCAGTGGAGCCCCGGCCCTGTAGTCTTTCGGCTCCCCGGGGGGCTCCTGGTACCATTCCATCTCCACGTCTAGAGGGTAGTAGCCCTCCGCCTCACACACCACCTTCTGCTCCGCGCCGGCTTGCAGGGCCAGCTCAGGGCCCACGTTTAGAGACACGCTGGGGGGTTCTGGGGAGGAGGGGGGAAGGTCACTGCTCTGCTGGTAGGGTTTTACCCTGAGAAACCATCGGGGGAAACCTCCTTCAGAGAGCCAGAGGGGTCACACAATCTCGAACTGTCAAAGATATATAATTCGATTTTTTATGTGTATTATACTTACCGAATAAAACATGACAGCAAGGCTTTTTACGAATGAATTCTATTACTTGTTAATCATGTGATAGATAAAATAATGATTACAGGGGAACTAATACTTCCTGAGGAGACAGAGGCATTTCATGTTGGAGACCAACATATAAAAGAAACCCTTGATGGGTAAGTGCATAAGTATCCATATGTTGCTAAAAACCACACCGTACATTCAAGACGCGGGGAACTGTTCACTACCCCGCGTCACATCGCCGTAATTTAGAGCCTGAATATCTGTAAAATATCCAATATCTTTCTAACGTAAAGGTTGTATCAGTGTTGTTGGGTGACGTCACCTTTGTTGGTATTTGAAGCGAGAAACAAACAAACAAACAGAGCCAGCTCGCTCCTCCCTTCCGTGTTTCGTGCATCCAGTAAAAACTATCATGAACGCAGCGCAAAACCCCACAACACCCACCCCTTTTATTTTTGGCAATTGGTTGGAATACTATTGACTATATATACTATTATATTAGAAAATATATTTTTTGGTTTTGGGTGGTTGGTAGTGGTATCATTTGTTTTCGTGCCACCAAGTGGGGGCCATTCTCCATTCATCTCCCGCACTCAACACCAGCCGTCAATCCTCCATCAGCACACGATATTTCGACCCGGTTCTCCAGACAATCACGAGATCATTGTTTAACACGTAACAGTAAGTACCTCATCCCTGGCCCTCCCTAGTGTCTGGATTGTTAAATCCTTGTGTTCCGTCACTCACCATAACAATCTCCTCCCTGTGTACAGTGTTGCCAAACCCCCTACTGAAATGATGAGCCCATCAGCTCATCCAATGGAAAGTCAGCAAGATAATGTTATGTTACTACTAACGTTAATGACATAACGTGACTTAACGTAACACGGATAAAACTTGAATACATTAAATCGTCACAAAGAGGATTTCTGCATAACTCACGACAGAAGAAAACAACTCCCATAATCCCACCTTCATCACTTCGTCATCAAACTACGTCTTTTGTTATTGTTTTGATTGATTGACCCCTAGAAATATTTTTTTTGCTTTAACCAGTATTAAATGCATTGTTCAAATTTATAAGGTGGCCTGAGACTGATTAGACTCTGGAGCCTTCTTCCATCTTCTCATTTATCCAATTCCTAAACGGTTTTATCATTCAACACCCCTATCCCAAACTCAACGTAGACGTGCAGCACCAGGTCAAGGTTTGCACCACCTCCCCGTCCCTTGTCCTTAACTCACCGTAGACATGCAGTGCCAGGTCGAGGCTGGCGTCTAGCTGCCCCACGGACACGGAGCAGACGTACTTCCCCTCGCTGGAGATCTTGACGAAGGGGATGGAGAGGGTGGCGTCCCCTGTAGACAACAGCCCCTTTTGATTGACCCCCGACCCCCGGGTCACTCCTGAGTGGCTGTCGTGGCTGTACAGCTCCACCCAATCTCCTTTGATCTGCGCGCGCCACCCCACTTTGAACTTGGGCCCCTTGTGGTCCACGGAGAACCGACATTGGAGCTTCTGCTGGGACCGCAGCGCCACCTTCAACACTACGGAGCGTGTGTGCAGCACCATGGAGGCTGGGTGGATGAACACACACAGACAGGATAGGACAAGGATGGGCCTAGAGGCATATCTTAAACATCTGAGAACAGGGCACTGCAGCAGTACATATGTGAAGAGGCTTGAGAGAGAGCAAGATGGAATCAAATCGGGCAGGTATTTGTCTTTCATACTGATAAACAAAAAACCCTCTTACTTTCATGACAAATAAGTTATAACGCATGCTAATTTTTTTTAAAAGGCCCATTCATAGGCTCTCAAGACAGAGGAGGGTATGCTGCTCCAGCCGACATGTCTGTGCTTCGGTAGCCATATTTTGAGTAGCTGGAACAAGAAATCTAGAATCCTATACATTTCAACCAATATCAACACAGTGTTATGTATGCATGCATTACAATCGCCTGCCACTGTAAAGTTTCCAAGGGAGATATATTTGCATGAACATTTTGTGGTGATTGGGTGAAATGTCCTGAAAACCAGTTACTGAAAACATTGCAACCTAAAGTACAGACCCTATTTTATCGTGAAGCCTGCTTGAGATGAGCCCATTCATATCCAATATGTTTTTTTACGGTTTAAGAGTTCTGAACTTACTTGTGGTTGTGTGTTTTTGTATTGATATTTGTCGTACCAAGGAGGTCAACATGGCTGAGGCTGGTGGTTACCTGAGGCTGTGATCAACTCTCTGTCCCCAATAGGAGGAAAGCTGTCATAATCCTCCATTGATGAGGGGGGCTGGCTTGGTGTGTGTCTGAGGTAGCCGGTGAAGGTGAAGGAGTCCTCTGGATGTTTGACGGTGCAGGTGAACCAGAGGTCATAAGGCATGGCCCCCTTGCTGGGCCAGAGCCCCTGGATCCCCCTCATGCTGTACCTGCGGATCTCACACTCGAGGGGTTCTGGACTGCCCCCCACTATGTAGGAGCGCAGGTCCACCCTGGAGGCTACCGAAGAGAGGACGTTTTAAACTGGTTTAGAGTGGATCAAGGATCGTTGAGCAACCAACTCTGCTAACAGCCACAATGACGTTTATGGCTTGAGATCCCTACCAGTAATCAAGAAGGTGATTGTGTGGGGGTTGACAGGTGGACCGCCAGCTGGACCGAACTGCAGAAGAGCGTCTCTGGGGTGGAGCTCCGTCTCGCGGTGACCCTCATTGTTAAGGAACACGCGTTCATCGATGAATGTACAAGCGAGCCACGGGACCTGCTCCTCAGAACAGATCACTAAGGAGAAACAAACACACTCAGAAGTTAAGACCAAACGCACATTGTTTATCTACAAAATACAAACAGAAACACAACGAAATTAAACACTTACCTCCGAACAAATACATGCAAATAAATAGTTTTAGAAATACACCCATGTTAGTTCATCTATGTTATACTCCTATATTCAGGCAAAGCGTCGTAACCCTCGTAAGACCCTCCAGATATTCAAGTTCAAGTCTGAAGCGTTAGGAGATTTTGACTCCTGAGTTTTCACTTTCGTTTAATCGGAACGCCCATGAGGGCTGTCTCCCGTAGGGTGGCGCTGTAACATCGCGAGAGTACATCAGACAGACACGGCTCGGGACGAACTCGTTGGCTGTGAGATACGGAAGTACTTAACGCGTGCTTTCCAAACTCCACCATGGCTCTGAGTTTATCAGAGCTGCACGTTGGTAATATGAATTTAATAAAGTATATATTTTAGACGAACGAAAGTCAGAATAGTACCGTTGTGGACATGTAATATATCCTTAATTCTATCCGTCTAACCATCAGATTAAATATGGACAAAGGTGAGGTTAAATATTTATTAATTAAATGGTTTTAGTTTATGGATGTGTTGTTGAAACTGTCTTTGTGTGTGTGTGTGTGTGTGTGTGTGTGTGTGTGTGTGTGTGTGTGTGTGTGTGTGTGTGTGTGTGTGTGTGTGTGTGTGTGTGTGTGTGTGTGTGTGTGTGTGTGTGTGTGTGAGAGAGAGATATTATATGAGATGGGAGAATGGGGTTTTATTACCCTTAGCAACTGATTGCACAATGTTTCTTATTTCCTTTGGCCATTACTTATTATTTGTAACTCGTAAACTCGTACCCCTTTGTCCATTAAACTCGTACCCCTTTGTCCATTTTTTGAAAATCAACAGATATGGCCATAGCATATAAGCAGTCAATGCAATCAGCTTTTTTTATATCGACCAAATGGTCTGTTTCAGACGTTGGATAGCAGTAATATAAAGTGGAATGGGCGATTCAAAGCCGTGATAGAAAACCCTCAGCCGGGAACTTGAAGCATGCATCAAAATGTAATAGCCACTTTTCCCAACTTTTCAGAGGCGGCAATTCTTCAAGGAGGCTTTCTCTCAGCCAATAAGTTGTGCCATCCCTCGTCGCTTCGCTCCGTTCAAAAGGGAGACTGGAAGCGTGTGAGACAGCCCATCCTAGATGCTGTTGATGAACTCTGCAAACAAGTTGAATGCAATGTTGGCCTGGCCTCAAGCGCCATCCAATGCAAGACAAACATAGTGACCGTTCTGTGGTGCAAACTGCTGTGCAATGAAAGGAGAGAGGACGTGGAAACCGCCTGGAGGGAGAACCTCTTTTTCGCTTTACAAAGTGGCCTCCCCGAGATCAATCGAGTCGTGCTGTTGGAGCTGGTGAAGGAGAGAGCAGCTGCCGGTATATACGGGCAGCTTCTCCTCCGTCTACCCGACCCTCAGATCTGCTCCGAGCTGAGCTTGCTGGTAGATCATGTGGTCTGCAGCCCAACCTCAGAGGGTGACATCGGCCTCCTCCTGGACGTGTGGTGGGAGCTGTGGAGGGGAGGGGTCCGGGGCGAGGATGGAGGGATGGGTATCCCGGAGGACGTCTTTGCCAATGAGTTTGCACGTCTCACTTCCAAGCCGTCCCTTGAAAACGGTGGCGTGTCACATCAGGCCGCCAAGAGGTTCAAGTTGGACACATCTTTCCCTTTAGAACCTCTGTCTTCACTACCAGTGTTGCGGTCCTCACCCCCTTTAGACATCCTTTACATGCTACTTCAAACGCTTTGGGACGTAAGAGACTGTATAGCCACTGCAGACCTCAGCCAGCAAGCCCTTGTAGTCGCCCTTGATGCCATCTACACCTCGTTCCTACTTGACCGAGTGGTCATTCTCACCACAGAGGAAAAAATGCACTTCCTGACAAAGGTCGTCAGCCTCAAGGAGAAAGAAGACAAAAAATGGAGCCTGGCGCTTCTCAGAGAGGCCCAGCTTGACCTTCGCACTTGCAGCAAGCCTGCCAAGTTTCGACCCGACATCACGACACTGCCCCGTGCTCTTCGGATCATCACTGAGCTGACGCAGTGTTGGCTGCAGAAGGGTCTTCTGAAAGTGTCTGACAGCGCCGATCCCAGTAACTCTGCCTTCAGACTACAACAGAGCCTCCAGAGAGGCCTTGTGGCACTGGAAAACGGCACCCTGTACCAGTCAATGAGCGGAGCAGAAGACCAACAGACGCTGAAAGACTTAGTAACTTTAATTAGAGGTGTACAGGATGAGTTTTCTACCTCTCCTGCCGTTCACTGCAGCCCAGAGGCATGCGCCAGGCTCACCATGACCATCATTGACCACCGCCTGGAGGAGTACTTGGACTTTGCTGCCCTATTTGCCAGGGAGACCAGTTGGGCTACTAGTGGCAGCGAGTGGACAGACTGCCTGGAAAGGAACCAGGCTGTGTTCCGTAAAAAGGACACTGTTTTTGCACTTGCCACCATGCTGATAAGCATATGCAGCAGGGAAACTGTGGACGTAAGCCATTGTAAAAGAATTTCCAAAATCATTGCCAATATTTTCTTGGAGCTCCCGCTGGGGGACAAGAACCAGGCGCTGGCCAGCATGCTGAGGCTGTCCAGCAGGGGGCTCTTCGGGGGACAGCCGCCTCCAGCCTTGGTGCTAGGCTTCGACCAGGAACTCAACATGGCCTTCAACTGCATCATCCAGGGAGGGGACTCGGCGGGCACCAAAGCTGGCTCTCCTGACAACCTGAGCACGGCCACGTCCCTTGTAGCGCGGGTGGCGTTCCAGAACCCAGAGGCAACGCTGCGGAGCTGCTGCAGTGCAGCCATCTTCAACAAGGGAGCATTCATCCTCATGGCCAAGATCCTGTTGCAGCTGCCCGGTCTGAGGGGAGGGGGTATCACAGAGGGGAGTCTACTCTGCTGCTGCCTGCGGGAAGCCATTGGGAACAAAGCGTTGCTGGCATGCGAGCAACATCAGTTTGTGAGGTTTCTGGCGCTGCTGATGGAGCCGGTCCCAGAGGATGACTGTGGGGTCGAGGGACGCCACGGGGGGGGTTGCTTTCTCTCTCCCGCAGATGTTGTTAAAACCTTCGTCCTGCCCCACATCTTTTCTCATAACGGTAGGATTGCTTTATCGATATACTAATTTCTCTTCCTTTTAAACTGTTTTACAAAGCAACATAAAAAGACCCAACCTAAATGGGTGCTTGATACATACATGCATTCTTATTTTACCCTGCACCAATTGGAGGTAATTAAATTAATGTGAATCTCATTAGGCTGTCTTAATCATTGAATAGGATACACTGAGGCTGATTACTCACAGCGTAGCATCCTAGCAAGTGTGAATCAAGTAAGGGTATTTGAACGATGAATAATTACTATCTTCTTTCCTCCAGGTGGCCCAATAAGTGTGGAGCTGGCTGTGCAGATACTCCACAGTGCACTGTGTGTGGAGGTCAAGGAGCCCCCTTCCTCTACTCACTGGATGCTGCTGTGTTCTCCATTCCCACTACTTTACGTTCTGGCACAGCATCTCAACCAAGCATTCAGGTCTGCTGTTACCATGCTGCTCTATTGAGTAATGTTACTATCCCATTCCCAACCTTGATATACTACTTATACAGATTTCCTCTTTCCTTTTTGCAAAGTTTTTGACTTTATTTATTTATCATGATTCAGCTATTGTAGTCCCACTGAGTTTCCTTTCCTGTTTGACTGTTTTTCTTTACTTAACTACCTCAATTAATCTAAGGGCGCACTCACACCAAGCAAAGTTTCCTGTACCGTACTCAAGTACCATTCCCCAACCCCCCCGCTGTGCTGCTGGCCTGTGCTCACACTAGGCAAACTCAACTGGGCCTGAAGGCGCGTTCACCGTCCTGTTGATACGTCATCGCCAAGCGTCTGCTGCTTAGTAGAACAACAATGGAGAACAACACAGAACACAATTGGCACTTTGCTGACTTTGTTGCTTATTTGGAACCGTTCTATTGTGATATAGGCCTCTCTCGCTGAGCGTTTTTACACTGCCAAATATGCAGTTTTATGCACGCCTTTTTCGCAGCACGGTCCGCGCATTTAGACTGCCCAAGGTAAATTGCCTGGCTGAGCTAGCACCCCAATTTACCCTCCCGGACCTTGCACACATTGGCGGTTTATTGGGTTTCATTCTGTTGTAAATGCGACGGCTCCGCGCTTCCGGGGGGTGGGGGGGGGGAGGTATTGCGGCACTGTCTCCACAGAGACAACGCAGCAATATCATCATGAGCAGTTCTAACAGGAGAGAAAGTGAAATCCGCGAGCTGCTGATCATGTGAGAGAAGGTGATGCAGTCGTATTAAACAAAGACGTTGAAAGATGGTGCGATCTACGAGAGATGCAGAGGAACTGTCCTTACGAGGCTTTTGTCTGGAAAAAAAAACAAGTGGTCAGGAAAATAAAGAATATGTTGTCGTTTTTGCACTTGTAAATAGTCAATCGCGTTTGTAGCGTACACTCAGACATGAACTTATACTTGCATGCTGGTGTTTTCATTCATAAAAAAAAATAAAAAATTCGGAGGTATGCAATTATTCTAAAGAGGTCTAGACTCTGTGCGCAGCCCACCTTCTCCAGTGAACCAAGAAAGTCTGCGCCGTGACGAACGGCGGATTTTTGATCTAACACTCGCTCTCGCACCAAGGGTGCCATGGACTATTCGTCATCCAGCTCAGGTTGCGTATCCGTGCATGTGCGCGTGTCGGCTCATTAGCATCTGTACCGTGGCCTGAGCACACCTCTCCAAAGTGTACTCAGGCCACGGAATTGAACTGTACTTGAGTGGAGTAGATTGGATGGTGAGCTCACACTAGCCAACAATCTAGACTTTAGGGGAAAAACGTACTTGAGTATGGTTCAGATTGGCTAGTGCAGGGGTCACCAACACAGTGCCCGCGGGCACCAGGGCGCCCGCAAGGACCATATGAGGGGCCCGCAGGCCTGTTCTGAAAATAGCACAACTCATTCTTGAACAACTCTTTCCCACCTTTTTTAAGTCATTGTTGATAATTATTGTGAGAAATCAGTTTCATTAAAGGGGACCTATTATGCTTTTTCGACTTTTATGACCTATAAACGTTGTTATAATGATTGAGTCATGTTTAACCATACTAAAGTGTCAAATAATGACGTACATGCATTTCGACGTATTCCCTGCTGACAGTCTTGGGTGGCTGTGCAGAGCGCTAAACACTCGGGACAACGTTTGCGTTTCACTTGTTCACATTTCCGGGAAATCATCTACGTAGAGGCACTCCTGCCGCGCCCCCATATGCCTGGTCAAATCTGCCCGCGCGCGCTTCAAGGAAGGTAACCAATCACAACGGAGTTGGGTTGGCAGGAGGGGGGCGAGGGGGCGGAGAAGGACGAAACCGAGCGTTGACAGAGAAGGCTGAAAGCGTATCCCGAAAATCGACATCGTTTTTTGTGTATGATTAAACATGACTCAATCATTATAACAACGTTTATGGGTCATAAAAGTCGAAAAGCATAATAGGTCCCCTTTAATCAAAATTAATAATATATAATTAAAGGCAAAATCAGCAAATTTGTTATTTCAGAAGAGTGTATCAAACTGGGTGCCCTTCGTATGACTCAGTACCCATGAAGTAGCTCTCAGGTTCAAAAAGGCTGTTGACCCCTGGCCTAGTGTAAGTGCGCCCTAATATAATCTCTATGTAATGTCATCTTTATGTTAGATGTTGGGAGCCTCCAGCAGGGGGCACCACCTCACCTTTGTCATCAGACACCAAGGAGCTGCTGGTGTGGGTTCTGGGCACTCTGGGACAGGCAGTGGGCCGAGTGGTAGCGTCTGAACCATCCACCTGGTCCAGGGCCCTGTCTTGGCTGTACAGCAAAGTGGAGGACCTTGACTGGACCGTGCGCTTCCACTTCCAGCCTGTCTGGGGAGAGCACTTCAAAAATGAAGTGCCCTCGTCTCTGCTAGCGGTTTGTGATCTTGCTGAGCAGGTAATAATTGTACCTGAATGTCCATACCGTAAAACTTAAATTAATAGGCCAGGCTTTTATTTGTTTGAATCACTGAACTCAACCAGCTTATATTTGGGACAGGAGTCTATGTGAAACAGGGCTTTAATTCCTTTCGGCCCACTGATGGTCCAATTCCTTTTGGTCCAACTGAAGCACGGATGCCATCTACTGGCGTAAATTGGTAATGCCTGGAATACGTCTGTCTGATGTTTTCATGCAACCTGGCAAGGCGCTGGGGGTAGAGGGCAGAACACTCGCGCTACAATCTTCTTCTTGTTCTTGGTTTACGGCGGTTGTCATCCAGTTTATTGGTGTATTATGCTAACTTCTAGAAAAAACTGAATGGGTGTCTAATGGAGACCAGCGTTTATTTGTCAAACGTGTAGCCACACCCGGCCAGTAAAACGGACTCAGCGTTTAATTGGACTCTGCTTTTAATAAGTTGATTTTATTTTTTAGAGTGAAGGATCACGGTTAGCACTATCTCTGAAACACTGCGCGAGTGGTCAGACTGTTGTTTTGCGACTGTACTGTAACCCAACTGACAACAATGTAAGCCATTTACAAACTATAGCATAATGTTTGGCACTGTCCCTACGGTATGTCCCATTTGAACTTCCACCTTCACAATCCCTAATTTTGGTGTTTTATTTTCTTCAAGTGTTATGTTAATCACATTGTGCGGTTACATTCATTGTTACCTATATTATTCTCTCCAGGAGTGGTCGGGTTTGGAGCTGCCCAAGTACGGCCAGGGTTCAGGTCTCTTGGCCTGGTTGGAGTGCTGCTGCGTATCCGACTCCCTGCGGTCCACAATGCTCTCCCACCTCTGCGTGGACCGCCGTCAGCCCGACCACATCAACATGTTTAGCAAGGGCCTGCTGGTGGCCCTGGCCCAGATGCTGCCCTGGTGCTCACTGTCTGAGTGGCGGCGGCTGCTGGGGGCCCTGGGGGAGCTGCTGGACTCTGGTCTCCTCCACACACCATACTCCCTTGAGTATGTGGACTACCTGCCCCTGCTGGACCTGCGCTGCTTCTCCAGCCAGCTGCGCCTCTCTGTTCTGCTGCTGCGTGCCTTACAGTTCCTCTGTGGCTCCAGCTGTGACGGCTGGCTGCCGGTCCAGGGATGGGCGCACGTGGGCAGGCTGTACGCCTACGCCATCAGGCAAACACTGGAGGTGCTCAGGACCAAGATGGGTCTCTCGTCCTCATCAGTCAGCTCGGCTGACCCGACCTCCGGCTCACCCAATCCTCCCAAGAGCAAGCCCAGGACCCAGTCCGGAGAGGTTCAACAATGGAAAGAGGTGGCTCCTGAGAAGTCCTCTTCCAGCCTCCATCCAAAGTCTACCAAGTCCCCTGCCGTGGTCCACTCTGCAGAGGGAATAGTGGGAGATCTAAGTGCTGAGGTTCTCTTTGTACTCGGCCAACTCTTTTGTCATGTCCAACATGTCCAGGTATGAAATACTAGGACACCCTAATGTGCTCACAAATTTGTAAGAATTGTAGGGCCATAAGCCTTTTGGGGGAAAATGCAACTTGCACAAATAATATACAGATGTTTAGCCAAGATTGCGTTGTTTGTGAAGAGATAATCTAATACTTTTGTTTTCCTTCATGAGGTGATGATGCCTGGTGGACAGTGCGAGGCTTTGTTCCTGTGCGCACTAGAGACCCTGAGCCTGTATGAGAGCGTCATGGCCTCCTACCCTGAGAGCAGCTCTCACCTGGAGAGCGCCAACACCAGACACTTCTTCACCACCATCACAGACAACCTGGAGAGTCAGGAGATGAAGGTGGTACTGCACCAGAAAATAGCCAAGCTCTTGTCTTCTATCGCTTGAAAAAGAAGCCATGCTCTGCTATTCCTTTGTTTCAAATACTGCCCTCATTACAAGATTTTTTTGAAATATAAATAAAAAGGTTATATCAAAAAATAACTGGCCATGGTTTCATGCTACACTGGGATGTGTTAATGATTTACCCACCAGGATAAAGCTAATACTTCAAAGCATCACTTCACTGCCATCTATCCGTAATATGGCTCTTCAATTTCTTACCACTTGACTGCATTGTCCATTTAGAATAAGGAAAGAGACATCTCATCTCTAAGCTTTTGACTTAGTTTAAGACACTTACAAACATGTTGACAAGCAGAATACAATTTTACTTTATTTTATTTGGAAAGATTGAAATTCCCCATAGAACCACCAGCATTACAAAACAAACTTAATATAAGGACAAAATTTGCTAAGATCCTGTCAGATTTTGAATTTATAAATTCATGTTGTTTCGTATGGCACGTTCACAATGGGTTTAGTGCCTCTGGGGACAAAACCATCAATTAATTAAACTACCTTTCAATTGTTTTTAAAGGTGCCATTCAAAGTTTCACTCATGTTTTGGCCCCTGTACTTTAACCTTCCTCCGGTAGAGTCTGTGTGCCTTCTTCACCAGCAATATGAACCAGTAGACCTGGGGGACCATGATAGAAAGGTTGCCCACGTTGCAGTGCAATGGCAGGTGGAAGGGAACACTGTGTAGGGGGAGGTCAAACTGCTGACCGTACATCCAATACATGTAAGGGAAGAGCAGTATTCGGCAGGTGAAGAAACTGCAGAGAACCATGACCCCATTGATCCAGTGGAGCTTGCTGTTCTCCAAGCCCAACTAGAAATAAGCAAGTGTAAACCATTAGTGAGATTAGGAATTGGTTAGTACATAAGAAACTAAAAAGTTAACAGCATGTTTTGTTGGACACAACCACTTTACCTGAATGAGAATCTTCCCCAATGAAACAAAGGGAGTGCTGAACTCTGTCATCCAAAAACAAGCTATAAAGAAGTCTCCAAGGTCTCTTCTGAAGAACTGATGGACACACACAGACGGTTCAGCCAGTCCAAATATTGATCCATCTATCTTTCTACGGTTCTATGCATCTAGTACATAAAGCATTCTACAGTTTGAGTTTCATAATTGAGGGGGTTCAATGAAGTCTTGCATACCAGAACAATGGGCATGAAAACAAGAAGGAGGGCCATGTGATGGAAGACCAGCAGTCGCTCCTTCGAGAGGAACGCCTTTACCGTCTGCAGAGAGTGGTTCTGGTGAGCAGTACTGTTGTTTATCAGTCTCTGCTGGTGGTAGTGGCTCAGGTACATGGCGTAGAGGTCATAGGCCATGTAGGGGGCCCCAAAGAGCACAAAGCTGTTCACCAGCCAGTGTCTACGATACAATGATACAAAGCCAGTTTGTGTGAGAAGGCAGGCAAATGTGATGGGAAAATCCATATGTTGTATCCTTTTAATCCTCTTAAGCTGTTTCCTATTCCTTGTTTTGTCTAGCCACCCTACCTTATCTCAGTGTCATATAAATATTAACCTTTGACCCTGGGGTAAACCTAGCCTGGCCCAGCCCGCCTAAGTTCTTCCGCTAAATTTGAATTCCCCTTCAGTACTACGTCTGGGTCTGCGGTATGTTAGTGGGTTTTCTCCGTCCAAATTTTGGTGCGTCCAAACAGCAAACAGAGGGAGTGGCTGAGAACAATGACGTTAAAGTCAGCTCTCGTTGACGGACATCTTCACGCATGGCTGTTTACAGCCTGCGCGCAACGTGATTCCCGGCCAGCGATTGGTTATGGCAGATCCAGAGTGGCACTGGGGAAATCCAATAGTTTTAAATGTCAACAGACACCCGCCTTCAAGTGAGTTAACGTTAGTCAATTGAGTGGGTCCAGAGACTCTCTGTGCAACTTAAATGAAGTACGAGAGTCTGGTAGGAACAGGCAAGGGTAAACCGGTCACAAGGGAGAAGGCATCCCCTTATGCATTCTTCTGCTTGATGAGAACACAGGCCACTCTGTGTCTTGGGTAAACATAACCTGATTTGATTATTAACATCTGCATTGTGGGGAGGATGTGTAAAAGTTAAAATAGCTCTGCCTAACTGTATTCTGGACATGATGGATACAAACATTAAAATAATTATAATAACTTTTGAGTGCTTGTCCTAGACGAAATATCTCTTAAAGAAATTGTCACGATCCACATTGTGCTTCGGTTTGTATGCAGTTTCATTAGTGTAAACTCCTACCGGTCATTCATTACATCCCTGCAGGTGTTTACCACCAGGACTCCAGACACAGTGGCCAACGACGCATGGACGGAGGAGACCAATCTGGAGCCAAAGTGTGACGTTAACATACGATTCACCTTACTTCCATTTTAACTGTCCATTTAACATTCCAGAAGGTCATTTTTTAGTCATTACCTTTCGCTAACAACCACCACATCCGCATCACTCCAGTGTGTAAATGCGGACTTCAGCACTTTCCTCAAGCCGTAGAACAGACCTGGGAAGAACACCATTCCACACGCTAAAATAGAAAGCATTGTCTGAATGTGCGGACACACTTTGCAGAACAAAATAAAACCAAATATAAGTACAGTCGAGTTGAGTACTATCAGGGCATAGTTATAGAGTGGCGAAGTCACGCCCCTTCCGGTAGGGCTCATGGGACCTATGAGATCGAAAAATATGAATGGGTGTCAATGGAGAGAAAATAATTATTTTCTGGTCCCGGTCTTTATATGCCCTGGATTACACATATGTTGTTTGTGGATTTAAAGGATAATTTTTCATGCAAAGAGTTCGACCGTTTATTGTGCAATTGTTCAGATAAAGGCTGTAGAGAAAACACAACGAGAAAGACTACACGGCTCGTATGTGACGTCACGCTCCCTGCGACTGGCGTGGAGAAGACCGACAATCTTCCCATCGGCATAACTGAAACTCTGCACGTGCCCCGATTTATAATGGTTTTCACCTCTTTCGATGCTTTTATCCTCCCCTTGGAAAAAGCGGTGAAGTGGGGCAGAGAGATCGCCATCTCTGTGCCGAGTTCCAAGGGCGGGTGTGTTGACGTATATCATATGCGTCGAGAGCAGCGAAGAGCTGTAGTTCACAAAGCGGCCTCACATAAAACCTAAAATTATCAAACTTCTTCACGAACATTTTTAGTTTTCTTTGCATGAAAAATTATCATTTAAATCCACAAACAACATATGTGTAATCCAGGGCATTTAAAGACTGGGACCTGGGACCAGAAAATAATTATTTTCTCTCCATTGACACCCATTCATATTTTTCGATCTCATAGGTCCCATGAGCCCTACCGGAAGGGGCGTGACTTCGCCACTCTATTGGAGCAACCGCGATAAGTCTCGTGAGATAGCGTGATCTCGCGTGTGTGGACAGCAGAAGCTCAAGGAGTAGGGTAGGGTCTTGGTGCGTTTTAATCATGGACACTGGTTTTAATATCCATCCGTCTCGGAGGTCCGAGGACGTTGCCTAGCGACAAGCACAAACACGCCCCTTTTCCTCGGACGGCGATCTCGCCATCTCGGTTGAACTCAGTAGTGACCGAGCGAAATTCCGAGACAGAATTCAAGAATTCAAGATGGCTGCGCCCATTGTGACTTGAAGTATGAACTGTTTTCATTGTGCTTGGACCACTTTGGTGGCTTAAATTGTAATTTCAATCACTCATATTACTGCTAGTGGTGCCGAGATGATGCCTCATGATACATCAAAGCCTCGCAGCCAGATGAACCACCAAAGTGGTTCATGCTCGAAGCTTCAAATGAGTACGCTAGGGATATCTAGTGGTGAATGAAATTATGACAACCCAACCCAAAATGTGATTTTTGCTTCGTGTGCCACTGCCGATACAACATTAAATCATTTGAGAATTGAAGTCACTTCAGTGATACATGTGTGTGAGTGTGCCATTCATAAAATGGCACAGAGCTCATGCTAGAAAATAAATCATTTGGCAAAAGTGTGTCTTAGCAGACGCTTTTATCCAAAGCGACTTACATCGGTAAATACACACATTGACGGCAGAGTCAACCATGCAAGGCGACAGTCAGCTGTCGCAAAGTGACCGGGACACAGCAACACTGAGCTAGGAGGAGCTGGGGATTGAACTAGCAACCTACCGGTTACAAGTCAACTGCTCTACCTCCTGAGCTAAGCCGAGCGACCCTGCATGATAACTGACACCGGGATCCCACCGGACGCGTACGCGCCGCGGAACGGCTGCGCCGCGGAACGGCCGCGTCCTCTGCCCTGCTATGGCAAGCCGAGTGTGCCACAATTCGACTTCAATTAAACGCGTTCTGAAACGCCAGCACGCGTGCCCAGAACGCGTTTTGGTTTTCCAGAACGCGTTCCGGCGTTTCAGCGCGCGCGCCCAGAACGCGTTCCGGCGTTTCAGCGCGCGCGCCCAGAACGCGTTCTGGCATTTCAGCGCGCGCGCCAAGAACGCGTTCCGGCATTTCTGCGCGAGCGCTCAGAACGCATATTAGTATGGCAAGCCATCCCCGCCAGAAAACGGCATCATTTAGACGCGTATCACCTTCATTACGCCGTAAAAAACGCCGTAAAATGTAGAAAAACGCCGTAAAATACGCCGTCATGCGCAAAAAAGCGCAGCTTTATACGCCGCAATTAAGCCTTTCAAGACCGCGCGTAAAAAGCGCCGTTTTGAACATCAAACCGCGCGTAAAATACAGCGCTTTTGTGCACATCACAACGCCGTAAAATACGGCGTCTCTCTTGTATGCTAATAATCTCTGCCCTTCTTTTCTCTCAGCCAATGCATTTGAAGTGTTTGCGCCCAATCACTGAAAAAGACAAGCAGACCAAATCAGTTTAGCACAGATCTGCTTTGAGGAGTTCTCCTCTCATTTGTTGTTAGTTGTAGCGTCATATCGATATATATTAGTAAATCCAGTTCCTACAGTGTGGTCACCGTGGCCGTGGCCCAATCGATAGAGACGCTTGCTCTGTAGGCAAGAGTTTGTTTAAAAATAAATAATAATAATACATATAAAGACGTTTCAAACGTTCCATCGAGTCTCTCGCATTCTACAATGGGCAGCTTTATTGTTTCCCATGGGAGCCGGCGAAACTAGATTTCTTCTTCGAAGGTTGTGCTCCACACAGAACCTCCTCACCATCATAACGGAGTAGCCTACTTCGGGGCACCAGAATGCTTTAGAGCGGTACTGATCGCATCGTGTCTTTCCAGTGTCAAATAGTTCACGAATAAAATCACCATAAGGTTCAAGTGCGGCCATAACTAAGGCTAAATATAATTAGACAGTCTATTGCTGGTTTAGGTGGTTGGCTCTTTTTTCTTCACTGCGTTCTGCCTTCTGGTGTATAACTATAAACGTAGGCCCTATCTATTTTTGTAGGCCCTATTTGTTTTTCTGTTTCGGGTTTTAAAAACCAACACACAAAATCAAATGCCGTTTATTTGTTTATTCCTTTTGCCCTTTTTCAGTTTCAAAACCAAATCTGAAAAACCAAAAAACAATCCTGTTAATAGTTTTTTCTGATTTTGTTATAAATCGGAATATTCAAAGAACGAACCATACACGGATTCTCCTACCTCATCACTTTACTGACACACACAATGTGTGGCAGTAAAGTGACAGGATCATTCCATAGACAAAAATCTTTCCATCTAACTAATTTAATTTAGGAGGATAGTCATTGCACAGATGTAAGTTAACCAAATATTCTCATTATAGCCTAGTTATATCCTATTTTCATATTTCATGTGGCATCTGTATTTTTATGTAGGCTACAGCATCTGTATTTTAAATGTAGCTTATATCTTCTTTTTACATTTTACCTGTTGCTGAGGTGGGCGCTGTATTAGCCTACTGTATAGGCTGTCTGTATTTGTGTAAGAGTTATTTGTATTGTGTAACCTGCTGGATTATGAAAGTTAGTTTGGGGTAAATAAAGTGTCTGTCTGTCTGTCTGTCTGTCTGTCTGTCTGTCTGTCTGGGGGAAAATGCCGTGAAAAATGTACGCATGGTGCGTTCAGGATTAGGACTGATATTATGTCGGCATAGGCCTAATCAATCGGGTTTTAATATTTGAAGCATTCATATCAGTCTATTCTTTTCGGCTACTCTGCTGTTGGCCTTGATGGGGAGATATTTTTTTGCTTCCATGCACAAATAGTTGAATCCAACAACATTCCTGCGTCTCCAGAGCCCATTTAAGCACCGTGTCAGACTCAGTAGACTGTTACAAGCCTCTGAACGTTGTTAAAGCATGGCTCCCCAGTTCATCAGTGTCTCTCTCTATGGCTCCTCGTCCTTTCCACTGTGTATTTATATCGATT
Source organism: Gadus macrocephalus (assembly GCF_031168955.1). Classification (NCBI taxonomy): domain Eukaryota; kingdom Metazoa; phylum Chordata; class Actinopteri; order Gadiformes; family Gadidae; genus Gadus; species Gadus macrocephalus. The sequence continues at coordinate 26,905,493 of NC_082397.1, forward strand.
GAACAAGAGAGGATGTTACGATAACTCCGCGAAAATAAAGGCTCCATGGCTGTAATAATTTAAATATAATTAACTTATAAAGCGTGTAACAAGACACCTAGATGATCTGGCTGGCTGACTAAAAAGGCACTGAATTTGGAACTTATAACACAGGAGGTCTGGCTTGCGGACAAAAAAGCATTGCGATCATAAAAGCGTGACCATCTGACAAAATATAGAATCGATCCGACAACCTCTTCCCTACATAGCAAGCGTCTCTATCGATTGGACCACGGTTATCACAACGTTGAAACTGCATTTACTAATATATATATCTATATGAATATGACGCTATAACTAACGCCAAATGAGAGGAGATCTGTGTTGAACTGATTTGGTCTGCTTGTCTTGTTCAGCGATTGGGCGCAAACACTTCAAATGCCTTGGCTGAGAGAAAAGAAGGGCGGAGATTATTAGCATACTAGAGAAACGCCGTATTTTAAGGCGTTGTGATGTGCACAAAAGCGCCGTATTTTACGGGCGGTTTGATGTTCAAAACGGCGCTTTTTACGTGCGCTCTTGAAAGGCTCAATTGCGGCGTAAAAAGCAGCGCTTTTTTGCGCATGACAGCGTATTTTACGGCGTTTTTCTACATTTTACGGCGTTTTTTACGGCGTAATGAAGGTGATACGCGTCTAAATGATGCCGTTTTCTGGCGGGGATGGCTTGCCATATATTAGCATATTAACAGCACGCGTGCTGTTAATATGCTAATGCGCTCCTCCCCTCAATTTTCTCAGCCAATAGATTTGAGCCGTTTTCACCTAATCATATGCTAGGGCAAACACACAGACAACATCAGTCGAGACCAGAGCTCTTCTTTCGCGAATCTTTTCTGTTGTGTCGTTCTTAAAGTCGAAAGATGTTAAGATGTTTCAAATTAGGTGGTTAATGTGGAGGTGGTGAACACTACAAGTACATACACTTTGACTATACACTATCTAAGCTACTTGACCGAACATTGTGTATGGTAAGTGCCGTGGCAACTATGATAACATAATTAAAAAATACTTTTATTTATAGCGTATCGTTTATTACATTTATGTTATTAGTATGTTATTACTATATTGTTATTAAGTGAACATCAGTCCATGTGTTACAAACAAACAGCAGAAATCAAATGCCGGGAGGAGGGAGAAGCCTGTCTGGGCAGGCTCTATACACTGCGGTCCCGGTCCAACCAGCACCTGCCGACAATCTCCTGATTAGGAGTGAGAGAAACACAGGCATACACACAGCAGGGGCCGGGTCAAAGACCCGCCTGGGTCATCACACCTGCAACTGAACACCTCCAAGAGAAATTGTGGTGGATTACAGGAGGACTAAATGACATATGCTACCAGTCTCCATTGAGAGGGGACAATGTGGAGGGGGTCACCACGTACAAATGCCAACACAGATGCACTCTAGAAAGAGCAGAGCCGGCTGTACTTGCTAAGGAGGCTGTGGTCCTTCAATGTCTGCAAGGTCCTCAGGATGTTTAGCCAGTCTGTCATTGTACTCTTCTATATGCTGTTGTGGGGAGGCAGCGTTAAGAAGATGGATACTGGGCGACTGGACAGGTTGTTAAGGAAAGCTGGCTATGTTTTGGGTATAGAGCTGAAGTGCATCACTTCAATAGCAGAGAAAAGAAGACTGAAATGGATTATTATTGTATTTTTTCTATTACATTTTATATATTCTATATATATATATAGTTTTTTCTATCTGTCTCATTCCAACTGATGAAGTGAATTATACCTCGTCTTATAGGCTACTACCACGTACAGGCTAAAACCTGCAACTGCATGTTAATACTTCAGATGGACTTATTTACTTCTAATGGAATTTTAACTCTAACTTCTGAACTCTTTTATTGTTTTTATTGTACTCAGAAGACGAATAAGCTGACTCATGTAATGCTGTAATAAATAAATGTAATAAACGATACGCTATAAATAAAAGTATTTTTTAATTATGTTATCATAGTTGCCACGGCACTTACCATACACAATGTTCGGTCAAGTAGCTTAGATAGTGTATAGTCAAAGTGTATGTACTTGTAGTGTTCACCACCTCCACATTAACCACCTAATTTGAAACATCTTAACATCTTTCGACTTTAAGAACGACACAACAGAAAAGATTCGCGAAAGAAGAGCTCTGGTCTCGACTGATGTTGTCTGTGTGTTTGCCCTAGCATATGATTAGGTGCTAATATGCGTTCTGAGCGCGCGCGCAGAAATGCCGGAATGCGTTCTTGGCGCGCGCGCTGAAATGCCAGAACGCGTTCTGGGCGCGCGCGCTGAAACGCCGGAACGCGTTCTGGAAAACCAAAACGCGTTCTGGGCACGCGTGCTGGCGTTTCAGAACGCGTTTAATTGAAGTCGAATTGTGGCACACTCGGCTTGCCATACCCTGCGTCCATTCCTACCGGGCGCGTAACGGCAGCGTAGCGCTGCCTTGCGAGCCAGCCGTATTCACGCGAGATCACGAGATCACGCGATAATCCTAAACCTAATGTACTCACCTTCCACTCCCAAAACTATTGCAATTAAATGCCACGCTTTGTCCTTTCTGACATTTTCCTTATAAAAAGGATGATTTGGTACATAAATGACTTCATGTTGCTGAACTTCGACAATGAGTCTCTCGTCGTCCATGTTGCCGACCCTCTGAGACCCACCGGTCATGACGTAATAATGTTGATGTGAAGTTACATGAGCTGAGTATTGTGTTTTATTTTGAAAATTGACCGGATGCTCTATGGCTTTTACTTTTCACTTCCTGCCCGGCTCGACCTGCTCTGTCGAAATTGACGCGGTTTAGCAGCGGCTCGCGTCAAAAATAGAATTGGACGGAAGCGCCGCGGCGCAGCACGCCGCTCCTGGGACGCTGCTGAAACGTTCCGCGGCGCGCCCGGTGGAAATGGTCTCATTGATTATAGTGGAAGCGATGCGCAGCCGTCCCGCGGCGCGTACGCCTCCGGTGGAATCGAGCCTTGAGAAGGAGTTATTAATTTAATAGCCATTAAAGTGTTCTGGACAGTGGTTATTGAATTCTCTTTTTGGCAAACTCCATGATGAATAATGAACGTGATATTTCGATTGATACTACAGAAAATGCAATGCTCAAACTACTACGATCACAGACTAGTGGTATATTGAATATACCACAAGGTTGTGATCGTATACGGGACATCTTTATAGTCGAAATCTCCCGCCAATACTGAACCCATATTTCGAAGCAGTAGCCCGAGGCAATGCCTCGAACGTCACACCCTACGTCATTTCGCCAACGTGAATCCTACTCGAAGCGGAGCTTCGCTGGGGGAGGAGCCGACATACTCGACACACGCCCCGAACCCGATGCCTCGACGCAAAACGTAACATCACTAATTACTGCAATACCTTACTGCGTCCGTATCTCTGCCTATGTACACAAATATATTGTATTTGTGTACAGCACTTCGGTCAACTACTGTTGTTTTAAATGTGCTATATAAATAAACTTGACTTGACTTGACTATGGCCTATAGCCTACTTATATTGGATCGCCTGGTCCTCTGCCAATGCTACCGCGACAACAGCTTTCCGGGTGGCGTCCATGTTTTCAAGTGTGGGCGTGGCGTCAGATCCGAGTCGGTTCGCAGAGAATACTCGAACGCACCATATCTGCAGCCGGAGCCACTTGCCAAACACGCCCATTGCTCTGCCAAACACACCCATTGCGCTGCCAAACACGCCCACCGGAAAAACACGACCATTGCTCTGCCAAACACGCCCATTGTTCGTTGCTATCTAGAGTGGCGAAGTCACGCCCCTTCCGGTAGGGCTCATGGGACCTATGAGATCGAAAAATATGAATGGGTGTCAATGGAGAGAAAATAATTATTTTCTGGTCCCAGTCTTTATATGCCCTGGATTACACATATGTTGTTTGTGGATTTAAATGATAATTTTTCATGCAAAGAAAACTAAAAATGTTCGTGAAGAAGTTTGATAATTTTAGGTTTTATGTGAGGCCGCTTTGTGAACTACAGCTCTTCGCTGCTCTCGACGCATATGATATACGTCACCACACCCGCCCTTGGAACTCGGCACAGAGATGGCGATCTCTCTGCCCCACTTCACCGCTTTTTCCAAGGGGAGGATAAAAGCATCGAAAGAGGTGAAAACCATTATAAGTCGGGGCACGTGCAGAGTTTCAGTTATGCCGATGGGAAGATTGTCGGTCTTCTCCACGCCAGTCGCAGGTAGCGTGACGTCACATACGAGCCGTGTAGTCTTTCTCGTTGTGTTTTCTCTACAGCCTTTATCTGAACAATTGCACAATAAACGGTCGAACTCTTTGCATGAAAAATTATCCTTTAAATCCACAAACAACATATGTGTAATCCAGGGCATATAAAGACCGGGACCAGAAAATAATTATTTTCTCTCCATTGACACCCATTCATATTTTTCGATCTCATAGGTCCCATGAGCCCTACCGGAAGGGGCGTGACTTCGCCACTCTCTTATGCTGCTATCCATTTGGATGGTACGCTGGTACGAACGACGAGCTTCAGCGAGAACGTGACGTATTTCACTTGCTCCAGCCTTCCAGTTTGCTATTTGTGTCCGACGAGTTTAAGAAGAAAACTACTTTGGAAAAAATAATTAATCCAGTGTATAATGGTTGCCAGCCTTTACAGAAACATTAACATTGCAAGCCTTTTACATTGCAATAATATTTTGCCATTTTCGCCAATTTTTCTTTCAACAAGTGCTGTCGTGTTTCTGTCGAGCCACGAGGGGTAGTAGCGGGCTAGTCATCATTAGCAACATAGCCTCTTTGGCAAACCAGCTTGAAAGCACAACTTTACATTGAATTTCACGCAAAGCAAGACCATAAATTGGTGACCGGATTAAAGCAGCAATGAAATCAAGTGTGTAAGAGGATTTAAAATCGACATTACAACCCCCAACGTGGTACAAATACAAAGAAAATACTGCTCAATCCCCATTGACTATGGGCACAGCCATCATCTTTGCGAGTTGTACAGCTCTGCTCGCTCTACTTTGAAAGCGACGAGATACTACGACCAAAAGTACTCATTGTCGAAGTTCAGCAACATGAAGTCATTTATGTACCAAATCATCCTTTTTATAAGGAAAATGTCTGAAAGGACAAAGCGTGGCATTTAATTGCAATAGTTTTGGGAGTGGAAGGTGAGTACATTAGGTTTAGGATTATCGCGTGATGTCGTGTGAATACGGCTGGCTCGCAAGGCAGCGCTACGCTGCCGTTACGCGCCCGGTAGGAATGGACGCAGGGCAGAGGACGCAGCCGTTCCGCGGCGTGTACGCGTCCAGTGGAATCCCGGTGTAACACCGGGATTCCACCGGACGCGTATGCGAGGCAGCGTCGCGCTGCCTTGCGAGCCAGCCGTATTCACACAAGATCACGCGATAATCCTAAACCTAATGTACTCACCTTCCACTCCCAAAACAGCCGTTCCGCGGCTGCGTCCTCTGCCCTGCGTCCATTCCTACCGGGCGCGTAACGGCAGCGTAGCGCTGCCTTGCGAGCCAGCCGTATTCACGCGAGATCACAAGATCACGCGATAATCCTAAACCTAATGTACTCACCTTCTACTCCCAAAACGATTGCAATTAAATGCCACGCATTGTCCTTTCTGACATTTTCCTTATAAAAAGGATGAATTGGTACATAAATGACTTCATGTTGCTGAACTTCGACAATGAGTCTCTCGTCGTCCATGTTGCCGACCCTCTGAGACCCTTTGATTGATTGACTGCTGACCTGGTGCCAAGTTACATGAGCTGAGTATTGTGTTTTATTTTGAAAATTGACCGGATGCTCTTGGCTTTTACTTTTCACTTCCTGCCCGGCTTGACCTGCTCTGTCGAAATTGACGCGGTTTAGCAGCGGCTCGCGGCAAAAATAGAATTGGACGGAAAGATAGCGGCGCGGCGCAGCACGCCGCTCATGGGACGCTGCTGAAACGTTCCGCGGTGCGCCCGGTGGAAATGGTCTCATTGATTAGAGTGGAAGCGATCAGCAGCGGTGACCGCGGCGCAGCCGTCCCGCGGCTCGTACGCCTCCGGTGGAATCAGGCCTTTAAGCTGCACACTCAATAAAAGTTATTCAAATGTTAAAAAGGTTTGTAAACCTAAGAAAAAGCTGTGATCCCTTATGAAGGAAACTATGGATAAGAAGAGAGGCACCAGGATCAGTAGCCCACATGACAAAAGTGGAGGAAAACTTTGAGACCCCTATATGTGTAGTAGAGGTATTTGGGTATGGGGCAGGGACCCAGGTCCATTCATGGGAAGGGACTTTGGGGTCGGTACCTTTTGCAGCAGGTCTAAACCATAGGTCCATGGTCACAACGAGTCACGTTTTTAATCCATCACTGAGACAGAAAGTGGACATTTAAAATGTCAATGGGTGGATTATTTTTTAACACAAACAGCTCGTATAGACAGACAAGAGTCGTGGCTTTAAACACAGTAATGTGTATTTGTGAAAGGCTACTATTGCCTAACCCTAACCCTAACCCTAACCCTTTATTACGTTTTTATTAAGTTTGTCTGCATCTATACAAAGTGAATGGAGCTCTGTTTAAAGACAGCAACGTGTATTTATATGTGTATTTAAGGCATGTTTTATTACATTTTTAAAGCCACATAGCCTCTGTTAAAAGCATGTTTTTCTTAATTTTGTAAGCTTTGTAAAAATCTCATGCTTGAGACATTTTAGACTATTTCTATCTAGAAAATAAATAAAAGTAAACCAGTGGCAACAGAGAATCAGTACTTGGACCCTTATTATTGTATTGAAAAGCTCCCAATAAATCCAAAAATGTGTGTGTCGTAAACCACAACTCGAACATTGTGATGATAAATATTGGCTAAAGGTGAAGACAGCAGATTGCACTAGAGACTTTACATGCAGTAGCATCATGTTCTCACCTCCAAATATTGGCATATATATATATATATATATATATATATAGAAAGCTCCATACCAAAAGTATTTTAATTATTAAAGCCTGTACCAATAAATGACTTAACGGTTGGTAAAATGAGAAGTGGTAACTCCACTGCCCTAAATGGATACACAAATTCACATAAGTACAGCTCTGATGGTGGACATTGTCTTTGTATGCAATTAACTTTATACTAACCATCTCCTTAGGGAAGTAAGGCCTCTTATTGTAAGCATGGTCCTCGTCAGAGTCCAATGGCATCTGTAAACCAAACATCATTATTGCGCCATCATGTTTAATATGCAAAGGTTTACCACTTGAAAAAGCGATCCAAGTTGGATTCAGAATGACACAGTACCAAACTAAACCTACTGCAGGAGCCATAAAGATACATGAAATACTTAGCGGTGACCACTGTGCAGCTTGAAAGTGTCCTTTTTCATTTCGCTTTCCTGAAGACAGGTGGGACATTGTCTCGGAGGGTTGATTTTCCTTCCTCAGTAAAGTGGGCGAACTTCCTCCCATACCTGCAATTAAAACACCAGAGCATTACATTTATTACCAGGTCTTATCCCAAATTCCTCTTGATAATCAGTGTTGGGGTAGTTACTCAAAAAAAGTAATTTGTTACTTATTACTAGTTACTTCTGTAAATTGTAATGAGATTACTTTACTAGTTACTGCATTTAAAAAGTCACTACTTATTACTTTACTTATCCCGGTTCTTAATTTACTGTGTAGATGAATTGACAAACATCATAGCTCTATCATCACCTTGTGTTTATTGTAAACATGTATACAAAATGGCTTATACAACCATAGGAAGCAACAATAAATCCAGAAAACAACAGGATAAAGGAGGCTGTGGTGGTCAATCAGTAGCAACAAGTTTCAAAACACAGCCTTTGGGAAACATGAGAATAAAACCAGCTTGTTATTAGATTCATGGTCAATAAAAATATAAAAATCTTTATCCCTTAAAATTAAAACAAATGAACTTTATGGGCTCATAAAAAGGAAACAGAAATGCAATTAATTAAATAAACAGAAAATTCCCGTCATCCCAAAAGCCCATAGTGATCGATTTAAGTTAAATCGATCACAATGATAGGCTGATGTGCCGAGGCAAGAATCCTATGCCACACAAACCTATAAAAGGTTTGTGTGGAATAAGAATTCCCCTTGTTAATTTGGTTTGTGTAGAACCGAAAATCGGTTGCTATGGAAACGTGACGTAACACGTAAGTACTCTATTGCCGGAGCATGGCTGACTCCGACCGCTACGCTAAGTGGCGCTGTTGCCCTTTCAACAAGTGGTAGCAGAGCCACCGGCTATTTACCCGACTCTGCATTTAAACGCGCAGAGTTAAACAGATCGTAACATTACACGCAGGCAAACACGGCTTGGGTAACGCAGGAAAGTGCATTACTATTGTCTTGTAAAGTAGTGTAGTTACCGATATTTGAAATGTAATGCGTTACTTTACTTCGTTACCCAAGTAATATCGTTACTGTAACGCATTACTTTTTAACGCGTTACCCCCAACACTGTTGATAATACATAAATAAATACATATTATGTTTGTAGCACCGCAGCAAACCCTTCCAGCCCAAAGTTTTCCACCAGGACAACACACCACCACCGTCTCAGGAAAGACATGTCATGCTAAAGAAAGATGTTCGTCAAAATGCATTCATTTCCTTAATGAATATTTACAGATTCTGTGTTTCATAATGTCAACTTAATTTGAATGAATCAAAGTGCGGGAGGCAAAAAAAAAACAGCTAAGGTAAACGGGTAATGTAGTAAGGCTAATGTAGTAGGCTAAGGTAAACGGGTAATGTAGTCACGATCTTGAGAAAGCCTAAAAAGAAAGGTCTAATTTACAGTCAAGGGAAATTGTTCTTACCTCCATTGTTAATTTCCACTGAATATCAGCGGCGGTATAATATTAATATTAATTAACAACTTAATTCTGTAGCGTTACGCACGCGCACAAGCTATGGGCATGTTTGGCAGAGCAATGGGCGTGTCTGGCAGAGCAATGGGCGTGTCTGGCAGAGCAATGGGCGTGTTTGGCAAGTGGCTCCGGCTGCAGATAGACCCTACTCCAATCTGGTACCTACACCGGTTCCGTGTTTGGGGGTCTGTGCCGTAAAGCAATTCGTTACTTCGCGAGACCCGAGACTCCCGCGAGGGTGGGCGGCGGGTCGCCGGCAGAAACTTGCATGGGCCTATTCCCTTTCTCCGCCAAGATGCGCAAGGTGGAGTCGAAAAAACGACCAATCGAACAAAAATGCATAATAGAACCATCGCAATGACTCTTAACCTGTTATATTAAGGTAAATCAGGCCAAAAAAGTTGCATAGTTCCCCTTTCACTCGTGTCTGGTCTCTTTTCTGGTCCAACTTCTTTTTATTCTTCTTTTGTTCCACCGACAGTCGCCTCTTGGGTCCCTTATCAGTCGATTGATCCATGATGAATGCAACAATTGCCTCGCAACTGGCTGTTTGTATCTAGCCGGTGCCATGTTTGGGGGTGTGTCTGTGCCGTAAAGCATTTTCGAATTTTGACTACATTTTCGAGGCGCGATTGGATACTTCCACTGCATCACATCCGGATTGTGTCGGTCCAAACAGAGCAAGTTGCATGTTCGCTTTTTCCTTGGAGAAGCGACTTTGGGCAATGAAACACCCTAGCCTGGCACTGCCCACCTACCTACTTCCACCGTGGTGAAGTTAGTTTGATGTTGGTTATTCGACAGATATTCAACAGATATTCGGCCATTCATTTCCTATGGGAAATTGCTTTTTGCTCAATAGCTTCCGAGTTATGGGACCCAGAGGCCCCAGACCAATGTTGACCTGTCCTACTATGTGGTACTAACAACACACACCTCACTAAAAATTAATATTTTGCACCTCCTATTTTATTTAAATATTTTAAGAATCCCATTCATTTCCTATGGGAAATTGCTTTTTGCTCAATAGCTTCCGAGTTATGGGACCCAGGCACCCCAGACCAATGTAGACCTGTCCTACTATGTGGTACTAACAACACACACCTCACTAAAAAATTATATTTTGCACCTCCTATTTTATTTAAATATTTTAAGAATCCCATTCATTTCCTATGGGAAATTGCTTTTTGCTCAATAGCTTCCGAGTTATGGGACCCAGGCACCCCAGACCAATGTAGACCTGTCCTACTGTGTGGTAATAACAACACACAACTCACTAAAAATTAATATTTTGCACCTCCAATTTTATTTGAATTTTTTAAAAATCCCATTAATTTCCTATGTAAAACGGCTTTTTGCTCAATAGCTTCCGAGTTATGGGACCCAGAGGCCCCAGACCAATGTTGACCTGTCCTACTATGTGGTACTAACAACACACACCTCACTAAAAATTTATATTTTGCACCTCCTATTTTATTTAAATATTTTAAGAATCCCATTCATTTCCTATGGGAAATTGCTTTTTGCTCAATAGCTTCCGAGTTATGGGACCCAGGCACCCCAGACCAATGTAGACCTGTCCTACTATGTGGTACTAACAACACACACCTCACTAAAAAATTATATTTTGCACCTCCTATTTTATTTAAATATCTTAAGAATCCCATTCATTTCCTATGGGAAATTGCTTTTTGCTCAATAGCTTCCGAGTTATGGGACCCAGGCACCCCAGACCAATGTAGACCTGTCCTACTGTGTGGTAATAACAACACACAACTCACTAAAAATTAATATTTTGCACCTCCAATTTTATTTGAATTTTTTAAAAATCCCATTAATTTCCTATGTAAAACGGCTTTTTGCTCAATAGCTTCCGAGTTATGGGACCCAGAGGCCCCAGACCAATGTTGACCTGTCCTACTATGTGGTACTAACAACACACACCTCACTAAAAATTTATATTTTGCACCTCCTATTTTATTTAAATATTTTAAGAATCCCATTCATTTCCTATGGGAAATTGCTTTTTGCTCAATAGCTTCCGAGTAATGGGACCCAGGCACCCCAGACAAATGTAGACCTGTCCTACTATGTAGTACTAACAACACACACCTCACTAAAAATTAATATTTTGCACCTCCTATTTTATTTAAATATCTTAAGAATCCCATTCATTTCCTATGGGAAATTGCTTTTTGCTCAATAGCTTCCGAGTTATGGGACCCAGGCACCCCAGACCAATGTAGACCTGTCCTACTGTGTGGTAATAACAACACACAACTCACTAAAAATTAATATTTTGCACCTCCAATTTTATTTGAATTTTTTAAAAATCCCATTCATTTCCTATGGAAAACGGCTTTTTGCTCAATAGCTTCCGAGTTATGGGACCATGAGGCCCCAGACCAATGTGGACCTGTCCTACAAAGTGGTAATAACAACACACACCTCACTAAAAATGTATATTTTGCACCTCCAATTTTATTTGAATTTTCTAAAAATCCCATTCATTTCCTATGGCAAACGGCTTTTTGCTCAATAGCTTCCGAGTTATGGGACCATGAGGCCCCAGACCAATGTGGACCTGTCCTACAAAGTGGTAATAACAACACACACCTCACTAAAAATTTATATTTTGCACCTCCAATTTTATTTGAATTTTTTAAAAATCCCATTCATTTCCTATGGAAAACGGCTTTTTGCTCAATAGCTTCCGAGTTATGGGACCCAGAGGCCCCAGACCAATGTAGACCTGTCCGAATATGTGGTACTAATAACACACACCTCACTAAAAAATAATATTTTGCACCTCCAATTTTATTTGAATTTTTTAAAAATCCAATTCATTTCCTATGTAAAACGGCTTTTTGCTCAATAGCTTCCGAGTTATGGGACCCAGAGGCCCCAGACCAATGTTGACCTGTCCTACTATGTGGTACTAACAACACACACCTCACTAAAATTTTTTATTTTGCACCTCCTATTTTATTTAAATATTTTAAGAATCCCATTCATTTCCTATGGGAAATTGCTTTTTGCTCAATAGCTTCCGAGTTATGGGACCCAGAGGCCCCAGACCAATGTAGACCTGTCCGACTATGCGGTACTAATGACACACACCTCACAAAAAAATTATATTTTGCCCCTCCTATTTTATTTAAATATTTTAAGAATCCCATTCATTTCCTATGGGAAATTGCTTTTTGCTCAATAGCTTCCGAGTTATGGGACCCAGGCACCCCAGACCAATGTAGACCTGTCCGAATATGTGGTACTAATAACACACACCTCACTAAAAAATAATATTTTGCACCTCCTATTTTATTTGAATTTTCTAAAAATCCCATTCATTTCCTATGGAAAACGGCTTTTTGCTCAATAGCTTCCGAGTTATGGGACCATGAGGCCCCAGACCAATGTGGACCTGTCCTACAAAGTGGTAATAACAACACACACCTCACTAAAAATTTATATTTTGCACCTCCAATTTTATTTAAATTTTATAAAAATCCCATTCATTTCCTATGGAAAACGGCTTTTTGCTCAATAGCTTCCGAGTTATGGGACCCAGAGGCCCCAGACCAATGTAGACCTGTCCGAATATGTGGTACTAATAACACACACCTCACTAAAAATTTATATTTTGCACCTCCTATTTTATTTGAATATTTTAAGAATCCCATTCATTTCCTATGGGAAATTGCTTTTTGCTCAATAGCTTCCGAGTTATGGGACCCAGAGGCCCCAGACCAATTTAGACCTGTTCTACTATATGGTACTAACAACACACACCTCACTAACAATAAATATTTTGCACCTCCTATTTTATTTGAATTTTTTAAAAATCCCATTAATTTCCTATGGAAAACGGCTTTTTGCTCAATAGCTTCCGAGTTATGGGACCCAGAGGCCCCAGACCAATGTGGACCTGTTCTACTATATGGTACTAACAACTCACACCTCACTAACAATATATATTTTGCACCTCCTATTTTATTTGAATTCTTTAAAAATCCCATTCATTTCCTATGGAAAACGTCTTTTTGCTCAATAGCTTCCGAGTTATGGGACCCAGAGGCCCCAGACCAATGTAGACCTGTCCGACTATGTCGTAATAACAACACACACCTCCTTAAAAATTAAGATTTTGCACCTCCTATTTTCTTTAAATATTTTAAGAATTCCATTCATGATATACTAATCAAACACACCTTCATTTGTTTTCCCATTTCATTATGTGTACTTGCAAATTATATTTTAGCTTCAGACCTTTCTGTAATATTTCCTTCTTGCAATCCATGGCAATGAATCAGACTATGCACAGTATTGGTGTAAAGCGATTCTCAATCAACGCAGCTGTTGTGTTTTATACACTCAACAGAATCTTTTGGTAATCAGGCATTGATCTTCAGTCATTACGGTATAGCCTAGGGCAGGGGTTTTCAAAGTGTGAGAGAGTGAGCCCCCCCTCAGAGAAAAAAATTCAGCTGAGCCCCCCCCCCCCCCACACACACACACACACACACACACACATTTAAAACATCTCTGATCATAATTTTAAAACATTTGAAACATACTTTTGAAACATATTTTTGAAACCTGTTTTAAACATTTTAAACGTTATTCTGAAACATTACATCTTTGTGCGTTTTTAAACACATTTAACACAATTTAACAACTTTATCTAAGCAAGTTTTAGCTTAACCTTTTTTAAATACATTTGAACATCTTAATCTGTGTAAACTGCCAGTCGAATCAGAGGTGCATTCAGAATCGCAAACATAGGCGAACGTTCGCAAACGATTTTAAACATTTTCCGTTAAACGAACATAAGCAAGCAAACGTTTACGAACATAGGCAAACTGTCTGAAGAGGTAGTTCTCCACAAACAGAGATGGATCGCGGACTGCAAGAGATGTGCTCCCAGATGGAGATTAACATGGGTATGTGTTGAATTTCATGAAAATATCGTATAGCAGTTTGAGTTGTTAATTTATCTTTGTCTCAGTTACGTTGAGAAGCGTATTTTTTCTGAAAGTGTAAATGAATGCTAGTCTTATTTCCTTAACATACGTTAGCTTTGTTGTGTTTGACGTTTTTATTAGCTTATCATAGATACCCAGTAAAGACATTTAAATATGCTTGATTGAAAATTAAAATATAATAATCAGATATTACCTTATCTGAAAGGTAATAGTTGGTTGTGAGTAATACGTAGGCTATTTAACAAAAGTGTGTTGAGTAGAAAAGTGCTACATAGTTCCCGTACGACCCTGGTGCTACACAAGGTGCTAAAAAGTAGCGCTTTAGCTGCTAGTTTGTAGAACAATGTTACGCCCACAGTTGTAAGATGTGTCTGCATTTGCTGCTGTAGGGTGCGTAGAAAGTTGAGGTTTGTTACAATGTAATAAACATATTCACGGTACCGATTTCCTCTCCGATCCGCAGACGCACTTGACCAGCCACCAGCGGACGTGGTGGTAATCATTGGCAGTAAGTGGAAAGCTGTAGCAGCTCATGTATGTGATATAAGGATAGTGTTCCCCCACTTAAAATATCACCACTAGGTCACTACAACACTGATGCTTACTGTATGTTAGAAGGACCACCCATTTTGGGGATTACTGTAGAAAGGTTGATTATCTGTGAGGCATTACTGCAGGAAGATCGTCATTTTGTTAAGTAGGCTGGGTTAATTTAGGGGTTAGTTTTGAACATGCAACTAGTCTAGTATTATTAAGTGTGACTGTCTTGAGAGTGTAGAAGAGTGTCAAATGTTGTCTTGTTTGTTTACATTCCAGATAACTGGCCCCACACCGCTGTTTTGCTCCTCATAGAGACCTGGAGGTCTCTTAAGGAGAAGTTTGAGTGTCCCACCATAAAAAAAAAACAAGCTTGGGAGATGGTTGCGGAGTGCCTCAGAAAGGAAGCAGTTGTGACATGGCAGATGTGTGACAACAAGTGGAGGAACCTTAGGCACAGGTAAGCAAAATCACAAAAACTCAACCCCATGAAGAGGAGAGTCACTCTCGCACACACTTACCTAAACAGCTGGGTAATTTTCATCTCAACATTTCTAATGCTCTTTGCTCTGCACTTTTTGTCTATTCTTTCTATAGATACAAAATCATCCGTGATGGTGATGGGCATGGGAAGACAGGGCAGGGCCGGCGAAAGTGGGAGTATTTCGCCGTGCTGGAAGAACTTTTTGCTGGCGACCCAGCAGTGCAGCCCACAGTAGTCATCTCCTCAACCCCAACATTCACAACCCCTCCCCCACCACCACCACCAGATCAGGAAACACCATCAACTTCAGCTACCATGACTACGCCACCGGTGAAGCGAAAACAAAAAAAGACAAATTGGATGACAAATAAGAGGAAATCATTAAATTACAAAAAGAAACGATAGCTTTTCAAAAAGAAAGAAATGACATCCTTAGGCAATTCACTGCAGCCATGGTTCGCATGTCTCAGGGCAATGAGCAGTAACTTATTTATTTTATTTTAATATTTGACATGTGCTGGCAATTACTTTAGGAATGGTATAAATTAGGACCATGTCAAGGTGGTGGAGTCTTCCCCATTTGCATTTTAAAAGTCCAAAGGCACGTTCAATGTGCACCCTTGTTGAGCTGTGGATATTGTTATAATGTTTTTGACGCTCAGTTAAATGTCCATTGTCTCGGTATGGGACAAGAAGGTTTGAGTCGAGTGGGTAGGCAGAATCACCAAGTAAATGGTACTGGGCAGGGAGGGGATGAGCCGTCAGCATGGCCTTTAGGTCACTGTTCCGGTACACCCTTGAATCATGTACAGATCCAGCATTTCCAGTGTGTATGTGTGTGAAACGCAACTGGCTGTCACATACAGCCTGTAGCTGGAAACTAGCATATCCCTTTCTGTTAATGAAAGCATCTCTATGGGTTGATGGCCCTTTGATGGGGATGTGAGTGCCATCAAGGCATCCCAGAACACCAGGGAAACCTCCCTTTCGCTCAAATCTTTCAGCCGTAGCAGGGTATTGTTCAGGCGATGGCCAGCGTATATATCTTGTCACTAATGCGCTGAGGCCCTCAACTACTTGCATCACATAGTAATGTAAACTGCCCTTGCTGACCCCAAACCTATCAGCCACTCCTCTGAAGGATTCTTTGTTGGCTAGCAGCCACAGTGTTGCCAAGATGCGTAGCTCCAGTGCAGGTTCATCACATTGATTTAGATGAGGTCCAAGGTCTTGGCAGAGTATCTAAAATAGACCAAAAGACATTTCTTCATGCATACATAGCCCACTTTGCAGAGTTGTGGACTCGAGTCACATGACTTGGACTCGAGTCAGACTCGAGTCATGAATTTGATGACTTTAGACTCGACTTGACTAAATCTAAAAAGACTTGCAACTCGACTTGGACTTTAACATCAGTGACTTGTGACTTCACTTGGACTTGACCCTTTTGACTTGAAAAGACTTGCTACTTTCCTCGAACCTAAAGATTAAAATGTATGTTTACACGACACTGACCGCTCTATCTCCCTTTGCACGTGACCTGTGTGCGGCACGACATCCAATCAAATTAGATCCACGTTGTTTCTATATGATACATACATTGCCAGTAGGCAAAAAGTGGAAAAGTGGATTTATTGCCTGATTCACGTCTTTGTTATCACTCCGTAAAAGTAGTCCGGTAAGCGTGTCCGGTTGCTTAGCGACGGGACATGGGTGTTTATTAATGACGTGTCCGCGCACGTCCGAAATAACTGTAAATGAGTAGGCTACTACTAGTACTTTTGCAGGCTGAATGTTAAAATACTTCTTAACTTAGAGAGATGGCATCTGCAGTAGTGCGCAATTGGACCTTCGAGGATTCCTGGTCACTAAATTCCCATAAGACCACTCTCTTCCTCCAGTCTTGGCTGCGGACTCGCATCCAAATTCCTCTTGTTTGCGGCGGAGCTTAGGGTAAATATAAAGATCTGACGAGAAATTGACATTGCTGCGCTGTCCTGCTCCTTCTTAATTGAAGGAGCAGGCAGAGAAAAGCTCTCTCCTGCTGTGCTTTCATTAAAATCCAATTTAAAATCCCCGATAGTGAGAAGACATCCATTATGTCGCCGCCGGTCCAGAGATGTGTCAGGTGTGCGCGAGAGACATAACGGACACTTTTGTTACTGCCATGTATACAGTACTTTCGGAACACATTTTAGGAACAGATCTATGCCGCAACATAGAAATCTATGTGGATCAGATGTGCCATGTAAACGCGGCTACTGTAGATTTGCAAAGCGCTGCTTACGTGGAACTCATCTCCACGACATTCCATTGTTTAGGTTCCATTGCTTAGGTTCCTTTGCTTATGTTCCATTGCTTAGGTTCCATTGTGTTCAACGCAGCTTAGCAAGCCACCAGCACCAGCAAGCCACCAGCAACAGAAAGTCCTTTCAACGTCACTGCACACGCTACTATTACATGTAGATTATTTTATTTTATTTAATTTTTGAGAGTGAGGATATCTTTTATAAAGTGGTGACATGCTTGAAAAGGTTAAGCTTACACTTTTGAAATGAGTGTTTGAACAATGTTCTTCCAAAAAAAGGCTTAATAAATACAAATCTTAAATATTATTTCTCTGTTGTTGAAAGGACTCGAAAGGACTCGAAACTCAAACGGTAGGACTTGGGACTCGACTTGAGACTTGTCGGCCTTGACTTGTGACTTGACTCGGGACTTGCCTGTCTTGACTCGGGACTTGACTCGGGACTTGACGGCAAAGACTTGAGACTAACTTGTGACTTGCAAAACAATGACTTGGTCCCACCTCTGCCACTTTGTGTAGCCGGGATAATAACTAATGGCGAGGCAGATGTGTATCTTAAATAAACAGAGAGCCTATGTAACATTGATTGTATCAAACGGTGCTCTCTTCGGCTACGTGACATTCGTTGCCATGGCATTAAACTAAACTATATTGAAATCATTTACTCCTTTCCTACACAGAAAGCAATAGATAAAACGTTTAATATAGCCTATCTACACCCTTACTTCAACTGTTGTCTTTTGCATCCTAAAATGCGATTTGAACGTTATATCGCAGTAAGTGGGTACAACTTCGGTGACGTAGCCCTCTATTCTTGAATTTTCCGTACTGGTTGTCTGCAGCAGGGCCGTCGGACTGTGGGGACAAAGGGGACAGTTGTGGGGGGGCCCAAGGCAGAGGGGGGGCCCCTAAAAAAAATCTACCGGCTTTCATCAAAAAAAATAAATAATAATAATAATCTTTCATCTACTGGCCACGTTTCAACCCCCCCCCCGTCAACAACTGAGCGCAGGGGGGTCCATCAGTACCTATAGTATAGGGGCCCAGGATTTGGTGCTACGGCCCTGGTCTGCAGTAGGCTTTCAACGAGGTCGACCACTTGCAAACCCTCTTCTGTAAACTCTTCCATTAACATGGAGGCTGCCGCTAATACCATGGCCTTCGTATCCATTTTTTTCGTTTACAGTTTGTTTAGAACGGTGTTCAAAAATCATTCAAGATTAATTGTTTAATGTCAACGCGTTCCTTGCGAA
Source organism: Gadus macrocephalus (assembly GCF_031168955.1). Classification (NCBI taxonomy): domain Eukaryota; kingdom Metazoa; phylum Chordata; class Actinopteri; order Gadiformes; family Gadidae; genus Gadus; species Gadus macrocephalus. The sequence goes on from NC_082397.1 coordinate 26,924,036, forward strand.
CGTTCGCCTATGTTCGCTGAACTTGAACGAACCTCTGATCTGCCTTTTCAGTCCAGAGATTCTACTATTCGGCGGGGCTTGTTTACCGGTGTAAGTACCAGATCGGCTCGGGGTCCGTCGTCTGCTGATTACGTCACACAATAGCTATCTACAGCAATAAGGTTTTTTATGGCTTAAATTAAAGAGCCTGTAATGATCTTTCATTTTGAACATAGACCATTCCCAACCTATCTGTATGGATAGTTTTCTTCTAAAAACAAAACATCCCTCGGAATCATCTTGGCTGTTAAGATAAGCCGTCCGTGTTGCCAGATTGGGCACATTTTCAGCCTGATTTGGCTACTTTGAATCACGTTAGGCTGGAAAAACTGGACATATGCCCAATCTGGCAACACAAACCGAAACTAGACATAGACCTACTCGCGCTCACACATGTGCTCGTGGTTGCTATGACTACAGCCAGAGCTACAGCACAAAACAGCCAATCACAACTGTCCGACGTACAGCCAATCACAATGTACGCCCATTCAAGCGTACAGCCAATGATATTGTGTAACATAATCAGCAGACGACGGACCCCGAGCCGATCTGGAAGCCGAGCCGATATGGTACTTACACCGGCGTTGCTATGGTGACCTAAATTATTATAAGCAACTGAAAACGATGCCGGTTTGAAACTAAAACTGTGATTCTGAAAAAAGTATAAATGCTATCAAAATTCCGTTTCGATATAATTGAAGATACAAGTGTGTAGATTTGTTTAATCGTTTGAACGATGGTAAACGGTTGAAAAAGGAATGAGTTACGATGTCTAGAAGTAGGTGTATCAGAATGGGCTGACGTCTTCAATGAAAACAGCTGAAAACGAAGCGGTATGAAACTAAAACTGATTCTGAAGAAATTTTAAATGATATCGAAATTCTGTTTAGATATTATAGAAGATACAAGTGTGTAGATTCGTTAAATGGTTTGCACGAAGATAAACGGTTGAAAATTGATTTAGTTATGTTACTTCCAGTGAAGTACGACTTCGACTTACAGTTGAAGTACGACTGATGATTTGAATCATCGACTTTCAGGGGGTTTTTCGGGTTTATTTTTTTCTCACGTCGCGCCCCCCCTGAAGTACTCTGGCGCCCCACAGTTTGAAAACCACTGGCCTAGGGTTAAAGTAAGTGGAAGGGATCCAATATGAAAGTGTATATGGCTGTAACCAGAGAGAATAGATCAAATGGAAATGTGTGTGTGTGTGTGTGTGTGTCTCCCCATTCATGCTTTCCACATTTTCTGATGTAAACACACCTTTTAAGTTTTTTTGAATCACATTTCTAAACAAAACCTGGCACTTGGACGAGGCACAATTTTCCTCAACCTTGTCATCGGCATAAAACACACAGCCATTGCCTTTTCTTGACTTCCTTTAACTTATTTTGGTCCATGTTCAAGCAAAGGTTATGGAACCACCGGTCACAATTATCACACTGGATCTGTTGAATTGAAAAAACAATTAATGATTTATTCATGTACATGACTGTCACTTGGTAGGACACTTAGGTTTAAGTGGTATGTCACCAGCATTGGGGAAGTTACTTCATTACGTTACTTTACTACCATGTGTGGAGTAATGCCTTATGTCACTTGTTACTTTTGCGTTACCTGACCCTCCAGGTGAATTTAATTGAGCTGAAATGTCCTTACGGGGCAATTTGGTTCAAAACAGGTAAATAATAATAATAGTGATAATAATAATTTCCATTTATATAGCTCCCTTCTCAAACCCAAGGTCACTTCACATAGTGGAAATGAAAATACAACCACAAACAAACAACAATACAAAAAAAGAGAAAAACTAAACTAAACAAAGGGAGCCTCTAGAGGATAGAGCTATGTGTTTGGAGGGGGAGAGAAGTGATCATTAAACAGAAAGGTCTTGAGATGAGCTTTGAAGAAAGGAAGAGAAGGACAGTTATGCCGCGATCCAGTTGTATGGAACTGGCCGTACGAGTCGTAAGGTGTAAGCCTAGGCTACATCTCCCAGCTGTCTTGCGGCATTTCACGGAGGCACGCCCCCTTTTGGTGGAACGAACCCTGTAGAACGAGTAGAACGAACCCTGTTTTTGTTGGTTAGACTCAGGTCACCAAACCAGCAGATTATAGCAAAGGTTAAATTTGACTCAAAGAAAGTTTTCTGTGAACATTGAACCCCTTCAACTTTCTTGGCCTTTTTACATATTGCTATCAAAATTTAATTATCTTTGTTAATTAACTTTGTTACTAGTTACTACCAACACTGTATGTCACATTACGTTACAAAATGTAAGTGCTGCTCACAACAACTCACCCAGTCTGTAACGGGAGGTACTTGTCCAGGGGGCTTGTCAGCTCCACACATCGAACAAGTCTCCTCATCAAAGACTGAAAGAAAGTGTATTTGCATGACACATTTAGGGCCCAATTTTGGGGATTTTATCGGCAAATGGTATGTGCCTTTTTTAAACCCGCAAGAGGTAATTGTTGGAGACTCTGATATGGGCAAGGCCTGTGGCTAAGGGAAATTGCATTCGCCAATCACATTCACCAATTCTGTTACCATTTGCCGATATCATTCTCAAAATTGGGCCCTTAATCAGAATATATTTGGAATGCCTTTAAGTTATTCAAAAAAAAATGTATACTGCATTGTATACCTGATGATTCAAGGACTTGGAGAGCCATATCTCGCCTCTTCCATGGCTCTCCTTTTTGTTGAGAAGTTCATTTTGGGGAACTCAGGGAAGGCTTCCATCACTGCTCTGGCCATCTGAATTAACAACACTAAAGTGATTGTCTTTCTCTTTTAATAGATAACTAAACCATTTGTCAACACATGCTTGGGGGGGAGGTTTTAGAATCACTGCTGCCAGCTTCTAAATGGTTGCCTATGGGCATTCATGGTTCGTAAATGCCCATAGGCAGCCATTCTGAAGCAAGCAGGGTCGATTCTAAATGAGCCAAATACCCAGAGACAGGACCAAACGTCAACATTTCAGTGTCAACCATTCTATTTCATCCTAGCCAACCAAGAAAGGGGGCTCAAAGTACACAATAGTGAACTTATCCTTTATAATCATCTTGTATATCTGTGGAAACACCCAAATATAAGCTTATCTCCACCATCACAAAAATTTAAGAAACATCATGTTTCCTCTATACTACATAGATCAACTTACTTCAACAACAATGACACCACAGCTGCAACCATCCCTTTGCACTGGGTGGGGCATCACTCCTCCTTTCCACTTCACATCCACCCAGTCAGTTTTCCCCTGATATTTTCTAATCTTCAAGTATTCCCTGAAGAAATGTGATACTTTTCTTCAAGTGCTACCAAAACATTGTCCATCCACAGATACAATTTAGCAAAGTTTGTATTCAATTATAAGGTATATGGAAATATCTTCAAAACACCACAGCTGCCATTGTAGATGTTACGACCCACCCCGTTGGTGTCCAGGGGGAAGGGGGGGGGGCAACAATTAATATAAAACCAGGTGTTTAAAGAACAGAAGAGTAGCAGGATTTCAACCAACATACCATTTATTACATAACTGAGTCCTAAATCAACACAGAAAGAACCAATGACAATATCCCTCCACTGAGGGAGCAACAAACAACACTAACCCTCCACTGAGGGAACAACAAACGACACTAACCCTCCACTGAGGGAACAACAAACACTAACCCTCCACTGAGGGAGCAAGCAACAACACTATCCCTCCACTGAGGGAGCAATGCCACGACGAAGAGCCCACATAGCTCCGACTCGCGACCGACAGCGACCCCACTCTGTTCGCCTATCTGGCCCACTGGCCACGTCTGCTTTCATCCCTGCAGCTTTATAGCAATCCACGTGATTGCTGAGGGGCTGCAGGTGTGTCTGATCAGTCCGATGGGGAGGGTGGTACCTGGAACAGCACACCAAACAGCAGGGGAAAAACACACACACGTAACAGTAGAATAAAAGTAAACATGATTGACATTAGGGCTGGGCGATATATCGAATATATGCGATGTATCGCGAGATGTTCTCCAGAGGATGTATAAAATGCCCCTATCGCGAACATCGAATATAAATTGGCACGCAATGTTTCTTTTTGCCGCCGCCGGCATACTCGTTGTGCTTTCACGCGACGGGGCGACAAGATCTCATACAAAGTGAACGTAGAGACGCGTATCTGCCAATCAGCGTTCAACAGCGTGGCCACTGAGTGACATGTGTAACGTAACAGCCAACCAGCGTTCAACCGTCAAACTCAGTGCAGTGCAGTCCGGGGTGAACTGCAGCACGGAGGAGAAAGTGATTGTTGCCGTTTGCGACTCCCGGAGCTCTATATATAATAATATAATATAATTGTTTATATAATATCACGGCCAAAAGCTCTGTGCGCCTCCTGATGGCCGTAGCGTGGGGAGCTCATAGGGATTGGGCTTCTCGGGGTTTGTTTAACGCACAGCGTTCCCTTCTCTCGCTATTTCCGGTGGCTCTCTAAACACACTCACTCCCGCCCATTGCGAGTCCACGAGATTCTCATGGACGCGCGTGTGTGACGTAGTCTGGAAGGCGCGCTGCTGTAGGTGTGTCGTGTACCTCCGACCGGTGAGTGAGAACAGCGTGAGAGAAAAAAGGATGGAAACTGAGGATTTGGTTTCGAAAAAGAATAGCATTGGATCCTTCGTCTGGCAGTGTATATATAATAATTATTATTCAAACTGTTTTTTTTTAATTATTACTGACGTAACATTATGCCAGACATGGTTGAATCGAGCATTGATGATGTGCTCTAGAGGAGATTCAAAATATATCGAGATATATATCGTGCATCGAGATATAGTAAAAAAATATCGAGATATTCATTTTGGCCCATATCGCCCAGTCCTAATTTACATTTTAATGTTTAGAATCCTAGCTTGAATATTTACTGTAGTCTCTGAGCCGCATGGGTAGAGTCCTCAAGCTCAGAGGATGCTGGTGAGGGATCCATTTGGTACACAGTACCAGACTTTGCATGAATGTACTGAGAAAAAAGAGAGGGTATTCTTTAACTAGAGATGCAATTCCCAGAAATAGCAGGGAGAGTGCATGCAAAGCAAGAAAAAAGGTGATGGGTCAAAGTCAACTTAGAATCAAAGTTTCCCTATGCCAATTTCACAATCGCCAAATGAGTTGAGTGGATGAAATAATAAGCCAAGTACAGTTTCGGAAAAATACTGTATTGAGAAGTTGATGAGTATCCATCACTGCATGTGGCGATCGATACACATGCAAACCAAATTTACCCACGGGTATGAATAAAGCAACCTTGACCTTGATACTCGCCGCACATTTGAATGAATGAATATTAATGAATCAACATACCAGCATGTTCCAGTGATTTTTGTTCACGTGGACAAATGACAGGATTCCGTCAAAGTTATCAAAGTTTACCTACAGCATGAAAAAAACAATGTTTTATGATGATTTTATGAACATGTTAGTTAGCTGTCTACCTATGATAAGTATAGTTAAGCAATAGATCAGGACAGGCTGTGGTATGTGCTCATTATACCACTGTTAAGGGGCGTTGTTCGGCCCGACGCGCAGCGGAGGGCCGGCGACCCCCTTCACAGTGGTATAATGAGCACATACCACTGACTGAAGTGATCTATTGCTATAATATAACGGTTACTATTACGGCAAAACGAAAGTCATAGACACACTACATTTAAAAAAACGAACAAGAAAGTCAAAGTAGCTGTTTTATTAAAGAATACAAAAAAGTAGTCCCTCCTGGCTGCCTTCAAAATGCACGACGGTCACTATGCAACACACTTTAGCGTCCCTCCGAGAGAAGGCTCCGCTAGAGTGGTACGCCGGCAATTTATCCTATGGAGCAGTTCACTCGCCGTGTGCCTAAGCTTTCGTTAGTCTCTCCATCGCCTTGCTCACTCCGGGAGTAACAACATTTACACCCTCTCCATCATTCAACATATTTTTTACTTTGTAACTGTTTCTACTTTCAGGCGCGGAGTGATATGCAAACTTTCACAAAATGATTGGGCGTCATAGCAGTTATGTATACGCTTATTATACAACAGTTAGGAACCAATCAGATCGCTGGATTCAAGCCACCCGTTGTATAATATAGTATATATAGCAGCACAATATGTGTTGCAGAAAGGAAATTAGTGCAATAACACTTAAAGGCCCATTATGCAACTATTTTAGCCAAAATTACATTAAGTATGAAGGTTGAGAGTTATGCTGATGGTTCTGCATCCATTTCTGGGTCGATTGGTGGGTGTGTCATTTACCCATGTCGCCTCTCCAGTGAAAAAGCGCATATGCAACTTGATCTGTTCGGACCGACACAATCCGGATGTGACGCAGCGGAAGTATCCTCGAAAATGTAGTCAGATTGTAGTTTCGAAAATGCTTTACGGCACAGACACACACCCAAACATGGCACCGGCTAGATATAAACAGCCAGTTGCGAGGCAATTGTTGCATTCATCATGGATCAATCGACTGATAAGGGACCCAAGAGGCGACCGTCGGTGGAACAAAAGAAGAATGGACCAGAAAAGAGATCAGACACGAGTGAAAGGGGAACTATGCAACTTTTTTGGCTTGATTTACCTTAATATAACAGGCTAAGAGTCATTGCGATGGTTCTATTATACATTTTTGTTCGATTGTTCGTTGTTTCGACTCACCCTTGCGCATCTTGGCGGAGAAAAGGAATATGTTTCTGCCGGCGACCCGCCGCCCACTCTCGCGGGAGTCCCGGGTCTCGCGAAGTAACGAATTGCTTTACGGCACAGACCCCCAAACACGGAACCGGCTCGATATAAACACAAGTCACTAAGGGATTGTTATATTCATCATAGATCAGCCGACTAAAAAGAGACAGAGAAACCCAATGTCGGAGGAACAGAAGAAGAGAAAAGGGAGACTGACCGACAGAGAGGCCTGACACGAGTAAACGTTGGGCAAGCTTTTCAGGAATAGCGTGAACTGAAAGAAAAAGAAGACTGCAAATCAGACGCCGACTTGGCCGTGTTGCTTTTGAAATTGAAAGTACCCTTGGGTGGCCTTTGTCTTCGTGGTATTCTTGATGTTGATAGTCTCTGTACAAATGTGTTTGCTCAACCATTTTGTTGTGAGCCCTGTAAAAATTGTTTTCTCGACCGTTTTGTTGTGAGCCCTGTATGTTTCTAGCTTGCTTGGTTGCAACCATATAAACACCTTTGTTTCCATGGGTGTTTTGCTGTTCGTCTGTCTCGTCCCCCAGATACAGACTGAATCCCCGAATCCAGGTTCTTGTTTATTTAGATTATTATGTTGGCCAAACCTCTTACACTGATTGTTCTGTTCAACCTAAAATAAAACAATTATAATCTAGGATATAAATTCTCCCCGACAGTCCCCGTCAACTATAAAAAAGGATGGATTTATGTTTATTGCAATACAAATACACCCTTTTAAAATGTATAACCTTGCCTACACTTTATGAACATCTACTTCGGACATGGCTCCACGCAGAAGTGCATGGGAAAGGGTCGTCAACGAGTTGTTACGACAGTGTTGTGAAATATCTACTACGAAGCTGTAGGGGGCGCTGTGTAGAGAAATGTGCGTGCCAAAACCAAGAAAACAGCGAAGAAATGCCCGAAGTTGCATAGTGGGCCTTTAAAACGCACTTATCCTTTACGACATCTAAATGACACATCAAAATGGTACCACTTTACTTGAGGTCTAAAAAATTGATTCATTATACTGTAATAGTGGTGTCATGAAAGCCAGTTCTGTGACATATCCTGTCATACAATTATCTAACCAAGTGCTAGAGTTTGTCTGTAACCTTGCACATCTAATTGTAATAATGATTATGTCATCATGTCAAAAAGAGGTGGATTTTCTGTGTATGTTAAGTTTTCATGACAAAGTTCATGACAAGAGTCATGTCACTCTTATGTAGATACCTTCAAATAAAGTGTTACCTTCTCATCACAGTTATTTCATGCACTGTAGTAATTACCCATCACGCAACACACCGTAAAATGCACAAACATACACTGAACATATTACCTTAGGTAAAGTGTGGCGACGTGTAGTAGCTCTGTCACCAAATAAAAGTACAACTGCGGTGTAATAATCCATTAAGTAAATGGTGTCCACCACGTTGTACGTGAAGGCACTGAGATGCATCAATCCCTAAATTATCTGATAAACACAACATAATGTTTGATTAGCATTAGCACACAGCATCACCATCTGAACACAAACTAGTTTCTTTGGCCATTGAAATTAATAACGAAGTTATGGCCTACTGTTGGCTTATCATGAGAATCACCACTCACTCAGAGGGGGGTGGCTTCATCTCAGTGGTTTTCCATGTACAACAGAAAGAAAGACAGGTAATAACAAAGAGGGATAGTATGTCTGTCTATCTGCCTGCCTGCCTGTCTGTGTGTGTGCGTGTTGTGATATCCTTAAGTGCCAAGGTATCACCACAGTTTTAATGTACTTCAACTGATGTCTTTATTCCAACTGTGGACAAACGCAGACAACAAGCTCTTGGCTAAACTTCTTGCTCTGCCTATTGTTCTGTACTAGCTTGTTTCTTAGCTCCAGAACGTTAGCCCCCTTTATAGGATATATTAATGCTTGCATGTTAATGCTTTTTCACATTGACATTATTACGTGTGTGTGTGTGTGTGTGTGTGTGTGTGTGTGTGTGTGTGTGTGTGTGTGTGTGTGTGTGTGTGTGTGTGTGTGTGTGTGTGTGTGTGTGTCTGTGTGAGTTAATGGAGGTCTTCAGTCCTCCAAATACATCAGTTTGAAGGACTACAAATTGAAAGAATTTGTAGTCCTTCAAACTGTAGGCATATTAAAAGCTCTTCCTCTCACTGCTAGTCTATACTAGCAGTGAGAGGAAGAGCTTTTAATATGCCTACCTCTCCTGTCAACCACAGGTGGGGTCGTAGACACCGTAGATCAGTGTGGTGGATGAAGAGGCTCCGACCCTTCACTTGGGATGGCAGGGTTGCAACAATTATCTCTGTTCCCCTCTTTTTCCACAGCAAGTTTAACTGAAAGTCAGAATTAACATTGAAATCCATGTAGCAATTAAGGTCTATGATCTATGGTTTAAGTGTACGATGTGAAATGTGAGGTTCTATTAGTAATTATATTGCATCCTCATTGTCTCTACCTAGGGCAATGAGGAGGAAAAAAAACCTTTTCATTTCATGTCCTTTATCTTACACCTGTCATTTAAAAAAACGTCACATTACTTACTTGTGCATCTTCAACCCGTTGATTCTGCTCCACTTTTATGATCTTCTTGGTTTTGGTCTTGGTCTTGGGGTTTGGAAGGTTTTTTGGAGGATTGAAATATTTTGACTTGCGCTTTGAACTGCCAGAAGAGGTGTCCCTCTTACACCATTGCTCTTCTGGGTCATCTTCCAGCTTAACAGAGCTTTGAAGGTTTCTCTCAAGTACATCAATTGGCAGGCTTTGTTGAATCACATGTTCAACATACCTCCCCTGCACTGAGGCAAACATTTTAGAGACAAACTCTGCAGGTCTAAGGTATTTTCTTTTACACAGAATGCTGTGTTTCACCAACCTAAACCATAGTTCGACATGGCAGTTGGTTTCCCGTGTTTTGCAGCATGTTCCTCTTGTGATAGATCCTTTAGAGTGCCTTGATAGATCAGCGAGTAATACACCACTCCACAAGGGAAAGATGCCCATGTATGTCTTAAGCAAGACATTAATTATACCTGGGCAGTGGTAGTTGTTGTTTTTGTCTGCTGCTTCATCAGACAGGACGTCACATGTGGCTTGCTCCCTTCTTAGGTCAAAAGCCTGCATGAATGGGGACCTTGCAAGAATGCCATTGGAAGGGTCACTGGAATCACAGATCCTGCTCCCCTCTTGTATTTCTTCAATATCCATGTCTTGACTCTGCAAAATGCAGCCATTCAGGTACCTTTCACTGGTATTGATTGAGTCTGTGTGCTGTTCTGCATCAAACAGCACACACTTGTGGTAGAAAACCTCAAGTGCTTCTGGCAAGCTTGTACAGTTCAGCAGGTATGCAAAACTGTATGTTGCATACTCCTTTATGCCTCTGTCACTGGTTGTTCTCCCAAAGGCCTGGGAGACTGCCTTAAGTATATGTGCAGAGCACAAATGGAGCACAGTGAATTTTGGAATGTCTTTGAGTTGTCCCGACACAATTTGGAATGCTCTGCAAAGGTATGCAGAGACATCCTCTTGGTTAAAAGAGATGAGCACACTGTTCATCAACGCCCAGCTGTAATCTGTCTCTATTTGTGCAATTTTTCTCCCGGTAATGTGGGACAGCCTCCTATTGAACTCCATAAGCCAGTGGGATATTGATGGAACACTATGGCTGTTAGTCACGAACTCCGCGACTGGCAAAGGCGGCTTGTCCTTGCCCATTCCAGGCAGAACCAGGGCATAATAGAGCACTCTTTTGGACTGATGGGGTGCTTTCTGAACTACCCCACCTGTTGCATCAAGGTATAGGGTAGTGGGCATGGGTCCTCTCAAATGTTCAGCCAAAATTTGCAGGCCCGCATCAGTGTATAAGTGGGTTGCAAAAGGGTCAATCTGGAGGAGCTGCAGATAGCCGTTCGATGATGCATGCCGAGTTTGCCGACCACTCTCTCTGATAATCCTCTGAGTTAGCATTAGCTCCAACAATTGGTAATTGTGAAGCCTTGCAACGCTTCTGATCTCGTAAGATATGATTTTTAAGACGTCTTTTGTGAGGCTTCTGGTTATATTACCAGCCATGATCTCCTCGAAAGGTGTGTTTTTCAGCAATTCGTAATAGCAGTTGCTCACACCACTTTTTACAGCTTTTGCTATTTTTCCTCTCCTGAGGTATCTTGCAGGCCTACATTTTCTCTGTGACTTAAGGTGTCTGACTTCCCCAAACCGTGTCACCATGACAGTAATCTTTTTTGCGTTGGATTTTGGTGGGCCTTTCCTGGTGAAAGTGTAAACCGCCTCACAACCTTCAAACGTGCACTTGGCTGTGGCGCGGAGGTATGGTGAATTTATTTTCCGGCTGTCACGTGTTCTAATATTTTGGTATTTAAAGGCTAATGTGCACGATGGGTTGCTTTTCCTAAATTCATTGTAGAATATAATGGTCCATGGGGGTCTCAGTTGTCTTTTTCCGGCTTTATTTTTATCCAATTTTTTCTTGCAACCTTAAATTTTAATTATTTTGGCCCGACTCTGCACGTCCTGTACGTGTCCTCTTTATCTTTTTTTTTTGTGTGCTCTTCTCCCTTTGTCTCCGAAATTTGTTCTTCTTCACTGTCACTTTCTGTGAGTTCTTGAACTGTTGGTGATGGTTGATTTGTAATTTTGTAATCTCCTTCATTTGTGTCATCACTTTCTTCTCCAGAGTCAACAGCTGTTTTTACCTTTCTCCTTCTTGTCTTTGTCGCTGAAATTTGTTCTTCACTGTCACTTTCTGTGAGTTCTTGAACTGTTGGTGATGGTTGATTTGTAATTTTGTCATCTCCTTCATTTGTGTCATCACTTTCTTCTCCAGAGTCAACAGCTGTTTTTACTTTTCTCCTTCTTGTCTTTGTCGCTGAAATTTGTTCTTCACTGTCACTTTCTGTGAGTTCTTGAACTGTTGGTGATGGTTGATTTGTAATTTTGTCATCTCCTTCATTTGTGTCATCACTTTCTTCTCCAGAGTCAACAGCTGTTTTTACTTTTCTCCTTCTTGTCTTTGTCGCTGAAATTTGTTCTTCACTGTCACTTTCTGTGAGTTCTTGAACTGTTGGTGATGGTTGATTTGTAATTTTGTCATCTCCTTCATTTGTGTCATCACTTTCTTCTCCAGAGTCAACAGCTGTTTTTACTTTTCTCCTTCTTGTCTTTGTCGCTGAAATTTGTTCTTCACTGTCACTTTCTGTGAGTTCTTGAACTGTTGGTGATGGTTGATTTGTAATTTTGTCATCTCCTTCATTTGTGTCATCACTTTCTTCTCCAGAGTCAACAGCTGTTTTTACTTTTCTCCTTCTTGTCTTTGTCGCTGAAATTTGTTCTTCACTGTCACTTTCTGTGAGTTCTTGAACTGTTGGTGATGGTTGATTTGTAATTTTGTCATCTCCTTCATTTGTGTCATCACTTTCTTCTCCAGAGTCAACAGCTGTTTTTACCTTTCCCTTTCTTGTCTTTGTCGCTGAAATTTGTTCTTCACTGTCACTTTCTGTGAGTTCTTCAACTGTTGGTGGTGTTTGCGTTGTCATTTTGTCGTCCCCTTCATGTGTGTCATCATTTTCTTCACCAGACTCAACAGCTGTTTTTGCCTTTCTCTCCTTTGTCTCCCTTGCCTCCGAACTTTCTTCATTTTCACTCTCATTTTCCTTGTTTCCGTCAACTGTCTCCCTCTCATTTTCCTCTCTCCCTTAATATAATAATATAATAGTAACGTTATTGATAAATATTAAAAGTTTCAATGTCATTAATCTACAAAAATACAAAAACAATATACAACAATATGTTAGTTTTCACCTACTACTGTAGGTGAAAACTAAATCCTGTTAGATACAGTAGCATCACGGTAAGCATCCCTTAACTATGAGGGGCCACCTGGGACAGAATTCATACTTGGTCTTACACACACTATTATAATCTTGCATATACACCACTATACTCATACACACACACTATTATACTCCTTTTACATGCATGTATGAGAGTGTATAGTCGTGTATTTGAGAGTATAGTAGTGTATGTGAGAGAGTATAGTAGTGTATGTGAGAGAGTATATTTGGGTATGTGAGAGAGAATAGTAGTGTGTGTGAGAGAGAATAGTAGTGTATGTTGTGTGTTTGAATGTGTATGTTTGAATGAAACGGACAGAGGTGGGACAAAGTCACTGTTTGGCAAGACCCAAGTAAGTCCCAAGTCTTAGTAGTCAAGTCCGAGTCGAGTCCCAAGTCAAGACAGGGAAAGGCAAGTCCAGTCCAAGTCAAAGTCACACCAAAGCAAGTCCAAGTCTAAGTCCCAAACTTTTCAAGTCTTGAACAAGTCACCATGTATTTTTCTTAATAATGTCATTATTAGACTATTGATCATAATTTCAACATATCAATTTAATGTACATTGTCACAATGCTCTCGATTTTGTGGAGGGGGGGGGGGGGGGCATATATTAACATGTGACTGCATACAAATGTGTCCACAGACATGGTGACTAATGTATGATAATAAGCATTATTGGCCCTTAACTCTAATATTCAGAAACAACACTTCCTCAAAAGGCTATTGGCTTAAGCAAGACCAGTAGAGGCATATTCTTTTAAACGTTGCAAACGTTGAAACGTGCAAAAACATAATTATATATTCACGTGGCATTAAGTCCAATTTCTAAAATATATCTGTGGCATTCACTGACCAAGTGTTTCTTTCTGTTCAATAGATAGAATTTTATCAATCCCCTGTAGGAGAATCTGAAGGCTCTACTTAACCACTCCCCCTACTCACTTTGTGGTAGAAATTAGTGAGTATATTCTATAGTAAACCATGATTATTAATTAAGGTTAATATTTTAAATAGTGGAAAGCACATGACGCCTGAGTCTGGGTTCACACCAGATGGTGGGCGCACAGAAATCTCCTGGGAACTGCGGGGTCAAGTCATGTTGACCTCCACCTTTCAGCCTTGGGTCATTTTGGCTAACAAGGCTAATCCATGCAGACCACTGAACTGGGCAGTTGATAACATGCTGTGACGAAGATTGACGGGCGGAAACCCCGTTGTGACTCCATTGTAAACAAAGAAATTCCTATACGTGTATAAGTGAGGCTGCAGCCCAATGTGGGGCCAGTGACTTTGTAAACCTACTCAGGCTGTTGTCGTTGTTGTTTTTCTGCACGATAAAGTCTTTTGTCAATTCTTGCTCCGGACCCCTCGATTTCTTTTGCACTCTCTCTCTCTCAAATTAGTCTAAGTGTTTTAAATCTCGATTAATCTCCGTTATATTGGCGTCACGACCAGGAGGAAATAGGGACTCGTCAGCTGCCGGGCCAGAGGACGGGACGCGAACGGATCATACGACCAGAGCTCAAGGGTAAGTTGTCTTGCCATATATAGGATAGAGTCGTTTGATCTGTTCTTGCCCCGTCTGAACGCCGAGCAGCAGGTAAAGTGTCTCTTTGATCAAACAAACTAAAATTATAGATAAACGAGCGAGTGAGAGAGACGGGAGCTCCGGAAGAGATTGACGTGCGCACGCACATATGCCCTAGGCGCTGTGGTTCTAAATGACCAAGACGCATTGTGGTTCCCTATTTTGAAACGAGTAAACGAGTTGTTGTTATTTGGTGTTTTGGTATTTTGGTCAAATAGACCTATTATAAAGTCCTGTGGCTGTATTCTAGAGGATCGAATTAGTGGGAAAGATCCAATAGGACAGTACAGGTCCGCAGGTTGATAAAAGTGCCTGTTGGATGTTTAAAAATATCCCAAAAGAGCTGGGTTGGAATTCATTGCCGTCTATGAATTCATTTTTATTTTAGAGAGGTTTCCTTGGAATGTCGACTGGTGAATTTTCAATTCTAATCTTGCAGCGTTTGAACTGTAAATCATGCAACAATTGATGGTGAATTTTTAGTTCCGATTTTGGCTTTTTTTTTTGAGAAAGCAGACTTCTCGCACTTTTGAATAGATAAGGTTCTTGGTTGGGGTACCGTTTGAGTTGGTATTTTGAGAAGTTTCTTGTCTGTTTTTGATCTGGTCGAGTGTCTATGTATTCAGCCATTGTTTTGGAAGAATAGGCTTGTTGTTTGGAATACCATGTGAATGAGTTGAATGTGCTGATCGTGGACCGATTGAGATGCAGCTCTTGGATAAACTGAAATAGTTCATTTATAATTCTGACCTTGGCGCTGCGAAGCGATAAGTACTTGTTTGAAATTCTGGTTGGTTGATTATACATCCGACCGTTCATGTGTTAACCAAAAGGCCAGTTTCTACACTCGGTCAACCTTTTATTTGTAATTAATTACAAACAATTCAGACATTTTTTAATATAAGATAAAGAAATTGTATGAACCGGCTTATTGTCTGTATTTAACTCGTGTTAGGATTAAGTCCTCTGAGGTTTTTATGACCCGGTTCATTTTTTTGTTGTTGATCCTGTCATAAATATATTAGGCGGACAGAGAATAGTTAATTTGTTTGAAGTAGTTGATAATCATAAATGAATTAGACGGATAGAGAATAGTTAATTTGTTGAAGTACTGAATAAATGTATAAATCTTCTTTGGCTTAAACATTAAGCTGACCCTAACTGCACGTGCACGAGCAAACACACAGGGGACGAGCAGGAGCCTGCAAGGCAGGGTTGAGAATTGATAGC
Organism: Gadus macrocephalus; assembly: GCF_031168955.1. Taxonomy (NCBI): domain Eukaryota; kingdom Metazoa; phylum Chordata; class Actinopteri; order Gadiformes; family Gadidae; genus Gadus; species Gadus macrocephalus. Next base: position 26,939,481 of record NC_082397.1, read on the forward strand.
AGTAAAGGGTGGGGGCCACATTCCAACCTTCGGGAGGGAGACGAGCGCTTGGGAAGAGTTCACATTTGTAGCTTAGAGATAGTAAAGTATAGAAAATAACTAGTAGAATAAACTCAAATAAATTTTATTAATAAATATTGTACTTCAATAGATAAGTAATAAAGTAATAATTAAAAATGGCACCAACAGCGGTAGAAGTTTTGAGTAGAGACAATCCACTCCTCAGAAATGAGATCAAACGAATTTCTGAGAAGTGGGAGAAGCGGACAGTTAAATCAGGTACAATTTGGCCCGCGGGAGGGACTTTTGATCCAACAATGTGTAGAGACATGGAAGTAGTAATAAGGAACTACAAACCTAACAGAAGTGGTAAAAAGGCCTTGGAGAAGAGAGACAGGGAGAAGTTAGTGCTAGCTTTGTTCGAAGAGGAGGGAGAGAGGTGGCGCGCACTACAACGGGTGGCCAGAAAAATAATCACAAAGAAAGAAGAGGCTCAACCTTTGCCTCTGAAGTTTGAGCCACCGCCGTACAAAGAAACTAAGATGTATCCACTGTTAACAGGCAACTTAGAAGTTAAAGGGGAAGTCACACTAGATGAAGGAGATAATAAATGTAACACACAGGGGAGGAGGGGCGCACCCATACACATGGACTGTTATGAGGGGATCAGGAAACCGAGGGAAGAGTGTAACATTACTGACATTAATTCTGGTGAGAGTGAAGATGAGGACGAAGATGGGGAAAGTAGTGTTGAGCACAGTAATGAAGATGTGAAAGATGGCAATGAGCAGGTTTGCGAGGGGCCTTCTCCGGGAAAGAAATAGAGAGGAAAGAGATCAGTAAAGAGGACAAAGACTCAGAGGAAGCTAAAAAAGAGTAATGACCCCAAGGGGGAGGGGTGTAGTGAGAGCCCAGCGACAGAGGAGCCTGACTGCAGTACATCAGTACTAAGCCTCACACCACTCGAGTTAGATGAGAAACTAAGGAAATCACAGAGAGGAAAAAAGGCACCCGACACTGTCCCAGGAATTTTTCCTATTTTAGTCAAAGGACAACAGGTCCACTATCAACCGTGGGGCTCACAGGACTTGGAGGGAGTCATTTCTAAACTCCCTAACATACATAACGGGGCGTCTAAATGGATTAGAACATTTGAGGAACTCACAGTGGGAAAGCTAATGGCAGTGGGGGACCTGAAAGCTCTGTTGGCAAGAGTATTGGGGTTGTCTAAAATGGAGTCTGTACTGAGGAATGGAGGGTTGGACATAATGGATGGAATGTATGATGGGACTACACTTGATCGCTACAGAGTGGCGATGTGGAACACACTCAGAACGGAGTTCCCTACCCATATTGATCATAAAAACATGAGAGGCCTCCCCATCAATGACACAGAGAATCCTGCATCCTACCTCCAGGCCCAAGTGGACAGATGGCGCTTGGAGACGAATGAGGATCCTGAGATCCATCCTGTGTTTTCGGTCATGTTCAGAAACTCTGTGATAGAGATTCTACCTAGCTCTATCAAAGTTAAGCTAGAAGATGTGGTTGGACTGGTTACAAATAAAACTCATAGACTTCTGCGATCATGTGGTTCATGCAGTGGACAAATATCGGCAAAATGAACACAAGATACAGGAACAAAGCAAAGAGGTGCAGAGGAAGCTATCTCAGCTTCAGTTGGAAGAACTCACAAAAAGAGAAAAGGAGAAGAAAAAACAGGAGTTGTTTCCGAGTCTGTTGATACAATACTGCAAGCCGTCCAGCAGGGCGCACCACAAACCCAACCTCCTCAACAGGCATTCTCCTCCCCAGTACAACAGCAGAGCCAATGGTCACCCACTCCACCTGCCATAAATATACACACACATAACAATGGGAACCCGATGGGTGGGAACAAGCAGAATCACAACAAGGGGCCTCAGGGGCAGTATAAGAATAATCAGCAGCAGGGGTCCCAAGGACAGAATAGAAATAATCAACAGCAGGGATTCAAAGGACAACGCAGAGGTCCTTTAATATGTTTTGGATGTAACCAGGAAGGACATACTAAGAAAGATTGTTTGATTAACCCTTTTCCACCACAGCAAGGACAGGGTAACGGCTATCAGGGGAGGCAGGATCAAGGGAGCTACAACCAGAGACAGCAGGGTCCCTTTGTAGATCAGGGATACTAGGGGTGCCCAGAGAATCCACAGGGGGAGGGTCAGCTTGTAACAATCACAAAACAAGCTGATGAGGAACCAATACTGCAGGTTCTGATAAATTATAGAGGCACGCCAATGATGGCCCACACTGGAGCCACTTACACTTGCGTAGGTCCAAATTATGCCTCTCACCTCACCCTGGCAGGAAAATTCACCAAAACTTTAGGATTCTCGGAACACACGCAGTTAATGCCTACGACAGCTCCAAGGATGAGAATCGGTGAATTCCTATTTTAAGTTGTATAAGTGAGTGAGTGAGTGAGTGAGTGAGTGAGTGAGTGAGTGAGTGAGTGAGTGAGTGAGTGAGTGAGTGAGTGAGTGAGTGAGTGAGTGAGTGAGTGAGTGAGTGAGTGAGTGAGTGAGTGAGTGAGTGAGTGAGTGAGTGAGAAAGAGTTAGCATTGAGTTAAGTTAGAGGGGACAGATGAAGTGATTTGTGAAGAGTGAGACAGAGAAGAGGAAGAGTGTGTAGATTGGCAACGAGAAGTGGCGATGAGATTGGAGAAGGCTTTCCGGTTAGAATTTTCTTTGGGGAGATTCATATCTTTCGATGGCCTTTTTAAGATTAATAAATCTAGTTTTGGAGAGTGTCCAAAAAACGAATAAACCAGAAAGGAAAGGAAAGGATTACTGAAAGTGAAAATGGTTATGGAGATTTGTGAAAGCAAAGGAAGTAGATAAAGAGAGGTAAAGAAAGTTAGAGAGAAGGAACGTAAGTAATGAAAAAACCCGCAGGTGGGGGCTGGACAGAGAGACAACAGAGAGAAAGAGATTGAATTTGCATTGTGCCTAATACATTATTTGTGCGTTTGGATGTACTCTGTAATTGGTTCCTGTATGTAACCCATGTCCACTGTTTTAGAAAAAACCTAGAACCACCGCTGGGATTGGTGATTCTGTGGCTCTTGGAGACTCTCCATCGCGTCGGAATATCATGTGGTATATATCATTACATCTTGGTACACAGAGCACTGGTGAGACAACGGGTTGGATCAGAGAGAGAAGGTGTTTGGAGAAGGGAGTGGAATGTATAGAAAGCAAAAAGGGCGGATGCGGACCGACCCGGAGGTAATAAATCAGCGGAGAGGTGGCTGGGGTCGTTTAGCTCAGGAGGTAGAGCAGTTGTCTAGTAACCAAAGGGTTGCTGGTTCGATCCCCATCTCTCCTAGCTGAGTGTTGCTGTGTCCCTGAGCAAGTTACATGGTGATTACAGGATTTAGGAATAATTATTTAGACTCCAAAACATGAGCAATTAGCGTTAAAAAATAGTCTGCACACCACACTCCACAGGAGTCAATGGGTTCAATGGCGCCAGGGTAAAGTGACTCATCAAAAGAGGAGCAGACCCAACCCATGGACTCTGCGTGGATAGGTGGATGTTATTTTGGTGCTTGGACCTGACGAGGTCTAGGTGCCAAGATAACAACACAAATAAAATATTTCCCTCGAGATTATGATAAGTAATAGACAATTTATTAAAAGTGATCTTATAATTTAGAAAAAACAATCGGCAATACTTAAAAATTAGACCGAATAAGTATGATAAAACGTTATCCAAATTTCTAATTTAGGTTATCCACAATGACATGTCATTCAAAATAAATAAGTAAAATAAAATAAGAAAGGATGCGTATGTGAGTCTGTTCTCGTGTGTGTGTCAGGGCTGCCGAGGTAGGGGAGAATCCTCTCCTACTCCGAGTGATGGAGTACACAAGGGGATGCACAAGCACGCTTCAGATAAAACAAAATGGTTAATTACTAAATAGAAACAATGTATCAATTCAGTGTTGAATAAACTAGTTAAGATCAACATAGAGGATTTGGGTTTGGTATAGTAGTGAATCAAAATATGGAAAACATTAAATGCAAGCAATAGGTAGAATAAAAGGTTTAATTAGGTCGTCCAATTTAAATAGATAGTGAAGGGCAATCGGGTAGGATTATGAAGAGAATTATGATTTTGAGTAATGGTTAAGACAAAAGTGAGTCGCCCAATATTGAAAATGCAAGTTTTAATATTGTGATTTTTGTTTTCTTTCACATCTCCCTAGTAAAGGACAGTAGGTGGGTTGACGCCACATCTGCTGGGAAGGAGTCATACGTGCTATGTTGTCAAATTGGATTCGGAAGTAGTGGGTTTACCTTCAAATGCCACTAATACTGCTGCAACACTTTAATAATTTTAACTGATAAATTATCTTTTGTTTTATAGTCGCCCTGATTTGTATTCATTACGCACACATATGGCTGCATAAGGCAGATGCGGCTGATGACTCTGTCTCCATCCCTCCACTTTGCGATCTATACCACCATATAGGTGGGGATTGATCGTATCCCAGGTACGGCATCCTGCAATAAGCCAGTATGGAAGGCTGGTTAGCCAACGACGGGTAAGATCCCACCTTGAAGCCCGGGACAACCTAAATCAGGCACAGTCACGATTACTAGGCAGAGTCACTGTGAGCACTGGCTCACTTGATCATGGAGTGACGGACTGCAACCATCATGGGAAAAGCCGGCTGATGAAAGGTGGAGGGGGAACAGGAGTCAGATATGTCAGCTATGGCAGCAGAAGTGGTCTTGGAACGGGGCATGTCGCGTTTTTATTTTATTTTATTTTTCCTTTGTGGTATAGAAGGCCACTAATGCATGTACGTTTTTTCGGTTTAGTGCATGACTTTGGAACAGCGTGGTTTCAGGCGGCTGATGGTAAACCCACCCATATTGGGCTTTGGATTTGAACATACAGGTTTCGATTTCCCTTCCCAAAAGATTGGTTTCAGTTTGCTGATGCTTAAGGTTACACGTTTCGACGTTGGTTGCACCAACGACGTTATTAGATTTGTTTATCATTTACTGCGCATGGCTTTGACCATTGCGCAAGGGGGGAGGTATTGAGGAGAATTAGGAAAAAATTTGAAAACAAGGTTTTTCTTCACCATACTTGCAAACAATGATTGACATCCAGCTAAATGAGTGTGAAATATTTGAAAAAACAGTGTTCAACAGATGGGTAGAAGCAGTCCCATCAGAAGACCAAAGTGCGGTTACGGTAATTAAGGTTCTGACTAGAGAAGTCATGCCAAGGTTTGGAATTCCGTCACAAATTAGCTCAGGCAATAGGGCAGCGTTTATTCAGAAAACACTCAAACAAGTGATTTAACATCTGCATGTCAAACAAAGATTAGGCTGTGTCTACATTCCTCAAACCACAAGGTATGGTGGAGAGAGGAATCGGACGCTTAAGACAAAGATTAACAAAATTAAATTAGAGTACTAACTTAAAGGACTAATGCACTACGACTGACACTAATGAGTTATCGCATGAAAACTAACAGAACGACGCATCTAACCCCGCATGAAATGCTTACGGGTCGACCCATGCCTTCGCCTGTCATTCGAGGGCCTCACAAAGGACCTCCATTGGAACAATTGGAAACTGAATTAAGACGCTATATGGGACAACTAACTGGCATACACAGGCTTATTTTTAACAGGAGAAAGACAGAGTTCCAGAGTTGGAGAAGGAGCCACCAAGGGGGGTGGAGCCAGGTGACCACGTGTATCTCAGAGTCTTCAGGAGAAAGTGGAACAAACGAACCTAGGAGAGAAGGACCATACAAAGTCACCAACGCAACACCAACAGCCATCCAAGTGGAAGGAAGTGCCACGTGGTATCATCTCAACCACTGCACAAAAGCTGCTCAACCCAAAACCAGAGACGACCGTGAGGAGGAGCCAGACGCAGACACACGTGGGGCTGACCAGCTGCCCCAGGCCCAGATCCAGTCGAGCCAAGAGATACAGCAGCATGGTGATGCTGAAAACGGGGGGGGCTGTTTCTGATCCTTTACGGGTTGTGCCAGATTCCGCTGGCACAAGCACAGACCCCGAGGAAGGATGAAACCACGGGGGCAACACAAACCTGGAAGGGCCAGGAATTAGGGGGTGGTAGGCCTACTGAAGAAAGCCCGAGAGGAACACAGGATAATCCGGCCCAAAATCATTCAGGACTGGTTGACAACAAAGGGAAAATAGTCTTGTATGCTCAGATACCACCGCAAGACCAAATCAATGACTTTGTCTATACTGTTATGTCGGATGACGAACACCTATGTGCATTAACCCTCCGCCAGAATTATGAACATGCACATAGGAAAGATCGGTGTAAATTACATATCCAATTTGATTCAATGAAATGGTGTCTAAAAGTAACGTCAGGAAGAACATGGGACTACAACGGAAATTATCAATTGAACGTGAGAGAATTTATATTTTTTAAAGCAGTGTCAGACAGAACGTTTAATTTTACATTAGAAGCAGAAGATCCTTGTGTAATCAAAAATAAACTATGGCGACAAGGATCTTTACATCAACATCCATGTCTCTTGAAGAGACTCTTGTAGAACGAACAACTGTTAAGCATTGGTCGCCGCTCTACAGCGTTTGAATTTTGCTTAGAAGAACGGACACAGCAGGAGTATGATATAGAGGTCAATTTAAATACAACACGAACAGAAGGTATTCCATATCAGAAAAAGTATGTTATATGTTCAATGAAATGTTTTCTGCTGTTAGGATCAAGTCAACATAACAAATATCTTGAAGATAAATATGACGGAATGCCATGGAATGTAATCATGAAAAGATGCCGAGAATTTGATATAACTCTATCACAAGAAATAGGCGAAGTAACACGACCAACACAAACCAATTTTCAAATTGAAGAAGGATTAGAATGCTTTCAAAATGACGAAGGAAACGAAAATGCCAGCGATGTAGGTAGTATACCAGAGGAACAATGTAACATAATTTGGAATGTCACGCTATTCGATATAGACGGGAAACGAATGTTATATCAGCCACCTGCGATTAAAAATGTTCAGCTTTTACCAGGCTCTCAGCAGAAGTCTAGAGAGAATTACATGTCAATACTGTGGAGTGATGGAGCATTCGTGAGCCAGGACAGAGTGGTGGCAGATCAGTTTTGGCTTTGCGGTAATAACATTCTTCGTCCCATACTTGCTAAAATGTGGAGAGGACGATGCGCGAAAGTCCAAGTGGTTACGGAAATTGCAATACTATCATCAATAAAAGATGTAGTCGATAACTTAGAAACAGATAACCTAAATAGGCGGAAGAGAGCATACGAGGCAGACGAGAACATACAAATTGATAAAATAGGACAACCCAGGGGAATACCCGATAAATTTAAGGCACGAAGTGAAGTAGCAGCAGGATTTGAGGCACTACTGCCAGCAATCGGAATTGCTAAAAATGCGGAATGGATCAATTATATATTTTACAACCAACAGAGGTTCATTAACTACACAGTGTGGTATCCGGCTTGGAGAATGGGCCGGGATTCAGGAAAACAGGTGGCAACGGTTGGTTTAAGCCGACTTCGGCGTTTATTGCAATTATAAAAGACAGGATAAGGGTGCGCTTGGGTCTCCGTGGGCCTCAAGCCTCTGCAGTCCATGTGTGTCTCTGCCTCTGCCGTGCTCTTGGTCTGGACCTCCACTTAAAATGGCTCCTCTGCTTACGGCCAGGTGTCCCCCAATCACCCTGATTGGGGGGAAGGACCCGGTGCTCTCCGTCGCCGGCTGGTGGGTGGGGGTGGTACACCCCGTCCTTCACGGTCCCACGGGACCGTTCAGGCCGAGGCTTCAGGGGCGGGATGCCACACTCCCCCCCCGTTTGCTCAAGCCCCTGGTCTCTGGGGAACCCACCCAGACAGGCATCCCGACGTGACAGGGCGTCGGCATTGGCATGCTCCCGGCCCGGTCGGTGGTCCACCCGGAACCGGAAATCCTGGAGAGCCAGGAACCACCGTGTCACCCGGGCGTTTGTATTCTTGGCCCCCGCCATCCACTTCAGGGGGGCGTGGTCGGTGACTAAGGTGAACTCCCTCCCCAGGAGGTAGTAGCGCAACTTCTCCAGGCACCATTTGATGGCAAGGGCCTCCTTCTCCACGTGGAGTAGTTGCGCTCATTGGGGAGGAGCTTCCGGCTGACGTAGGTTATCGGGTGCTCCTCTCCGGCCCGGACCTGGGACAGGACCCCCCCAAGACCCACCTCCGAGGCGTCTGTGTGAACAATCACAGGGAGGTTAAAGTCAGGTGTGATTAGTACCGGTTCTGAGCACAGGGCCTCCCGGAGCGTCTTGAACGCCCGGTCCGCCGCCTCTGACCAGGTGACCCGGTCTGGCAAGGCCTTACGGGTTAGGTCGTTCATGGGGCTGGCCAGCGTGGCGTACCCGGGAATGAAGCGCTGATAGTAGCCCACCAGCCCCAAGAACGCCTTTACCTGTTTCTTAGTCCTGGGTTGCGGCCAGGTCCGTATGGCGGCTACCTTGCCCTCCTGCGGCCGCACTGTCCCTCTCCCGACCCGGTACCCCAGGTACGTCGTCTCCTCTCTCCCGAGGCGACATTTGGCCGGGTTAGCGGTGAGGCCCGCCTTGCGCAGCTCTCCCAGCACGGCCCTTAGCTGGCGGACGTGGATATCCCAGCTGGGGCTGTAAATGATGATGTCATCAATGTATGCCGCCGCGTAATCCTGGTGGGGCCTCAGGAGCTGGTCCATCATCCGCTGGAATGTGGCAGGGGCGCCGTGTACCCCGAAAGGGAGGACGGTGTACTGGTACAGTCCCCCCGGGGTGGAGAACGCCGTCTTTTCCCGGGCCGCACGGGTCAACGGCACCTGCCAGTACCCCTTGGTCAGGTCCAGGGTCAACAGGTACCGCGCCGGGCCCAGGCGCTCGATAAGTTCGTCGACCCGGGGCATGGGGTAGGCGTCGAACTCCGATGCCTCGTTCAGCCGCCTGAAGTCGTTGCAGAACCTAAAGGTTCCATCCGGCTTGGGCACCAGGACCACCGGGCTGCACCAGGCGCTGCGTGACTCCTCTATCACTCCGAGCTGCAGCATTCGGCGCACCTCGGTCCGTATGGCCTCCCTCCGGGCCTCTGGGATCCTGTAGGGCGGAACCCTTACCCTTATGCCTGGCGCCGTCCGGATGTCGTGGTGGGTGACGGCAGTCCTCCCCGGCAGGTCGGAGAACACGTCCCGATGTTGTAGGACGATCTCGTCCAGGTCGTGTCTCTGGGCCGGGCTGAGGTCCTCCCCCACCGGGACCTCCGGGATCTCCTGCCGGGCCGCCAGGGCCAAGGGAGCGGGGTCGGCGGGTGTCTGCTCCACCCCCCTCCACTGCTTCAGGATGTTGATGTGGTACAGCTGTGTCGGCTTCCGCCTCCCTGGCTGGCAGACCCGGTAGTTCACCTCGCCCACGCGTTCCACCACCTCGTAGGGTCCCTGCCACTTGGCCAGGAACCGGCACTCCGCCGTGGGGACCAGAACCAGGACCAGGTCCCCGGGCTGAAAGGTCCTCAGCTGGGCTCCTCGGTTATAGACCCTCGCCTGGGCCTGCTGCGCTTGCTGGAGGTGCCTCCGGACGATGGGCCACACCCGGGCCATGCGGTCACGTACCTGCTCCACGTGATCCACGGTGGTGCGGTGGGGGGACGGCTGGCTCTCCCAGGCCTCCTTTGCGATGTCCAGGATCCCGCGGGGTCTCCGCCCATACAATAGCTCGAAGGGGGAGAACCCGGTGGACGCCTGGGGGACCTCCCGTACCGCGAACAGCACGTGGGGTAGTAGTTGGTCCCAGTTCTTCCCGTCGGCTTGCATGGCCTTCTTGAGCATCTGCTTTAGGGTTTTGTTGAAGCGCTCGACCAGGCCGTCTGTCTGGGGGTGGTAAACCGAGGTCCGGAGCTGCTTCACCTGCAGGAGCCTGAGGACCTCCTTCATCACCCGTGACATGAAGCACGACCCCTGATCGGTGAGCACCTCCTTCGCTATTCCCACCCGGCTAAAAAGGAGCATTAGTTCACGGGCGACTGCCTTGGCGGTGGCGGCGCGCAGGGGGAGGGCCTCGGGGTAACGGGTGGCATAGTCAACTAGCACCAGGATATAGCGGTGGCCCCGGCTGGTCTTGGGAAGGGGCCCCACGATGTCTAATGCCAAGCGGTCAAAGGGGGTCTCAATGATGGGCATGGGAATGAGGGGGTGTCTAGCGATGGACCGGGGGGCTACCCGCTGGCACTCGGGGCACCCCTGGCAGTGGCGCTCGACATCCCGCTTAACCCCCGGCCAATAGAACCTGGCTAGGGCCCGCTCCCGGGTCTTGTCCATGCCTAGGTGGGCCCCCAGGAGGTGAGTGTGGGCCATAAAAAGCACCTTACTAACATAGGGGCGAGGCACCACTAGCTGTTCCCTCACTCCCCCCTCCCCGGAGGCTACTCTATACAACAGACCCCCCCTGGTGCTGAAGTGCGGGTGTGGTGTGTGACTCACCGAGTCCCGGGCCTGCCCGTCGTGAACCAGGACGTGGCTCCAAGCGTGCTTGAGGGCCTCATCCTGGAGCTGAGCGGTGGCGAACTGGCCGGGTCGGGTCGAGCCTTCCCCCCCCCCAGGTAAGAAGTCCGAGAACTCAGTGAGGGGGGAGCTCTCCGGGTCTTCCGGTGGGTCTGGCTGCTCGGAGGCTGTGAGGGTCTCCGTGGTGTCGGGGGTAGGTTCCGGTGTCTCGCTCCGGATGGGACCTCTCGCTGTGTGCCCCGGGGTCCCCGGTGGGGAAGGTCCGTTCCCCTCCGATTCCTCGTCCTCCGCCGTCAGCTCTCCCGGGGATGATGGACGCCGGGTGGCCCCGTAGGCCTGCCGAACCCCCCGCGCCCCTCTGTGGGGAGGGCCTCTCCAGCTCCGTAGCTCCCGCGTCGGGTCCCACAGCCGGTGGAAGATCGGGCAGTCCCTCCCGATCAACACGGGGACCGGTAGGTGGGGGACAATCCCCGCCCTGATTGTGAACACCCCGTGTGGGGTGCGGACAACCACGTGGCACGTGGGGTAGGTCCGGGTGTCCCCGTGAACGCAGGCCACCTCCATAGGTTCCCCTGCCTTCCCTCCCGCCAGGTCGGGGCGAAGGAGGGTAACCGCACTGCCAGTGTCCAAGAGGGCCTGCGTGTCCCGGTTCATGACCCGCGCCGGGATCGTCGGACTACCCGAGGTTCCCTGCGACCAGCAGGTCGCCAACATGCACGTGTGATCCACCCCCGGATCCGCGTATGCTGACGGCATCGATACATCCTGTCCCCTCGGGCAATAGCGAGCGATGTGGCCGGGCTGGCCGCACCCAAAGCAGCGCCGCACCTCCCGGTTCTCTGGTACTCCGCTCAGTGGGGTAACGCCGGGAGCCGGGTTGCCGATGGGGGGCCCCCTCGGGGCTTGGCGGGTCTCGGCGCGCCGTGGGTCTGGCGTTCAGGAGCTGGGCCACCTGCCAGTTCTCCAGCTGAAGGACCAGGTCGTCCACGGTGGCGGGATGATGGTAGGCCAGCACGCGGCGGGCGTCCGGCGGGAGTCGCCGCAGGGTGTGGTCAATAATCACCCGGTCGATCGGGCTGGGGCCCTCTCCCGCTGTCAGCCACCGCTTCACCAGCCGGCTGTGCTGGGCGATCTGGGTGCGCACAGCTCCCTGCGCGTCAAACCGCCAATCCTGCGCGCGTTGCGCTCGCGCCGCGAGGTTGTGGCCATAGTAGGCCAGTATGGCCTGTTTGAGCGCCGGGTACTGGCGGGCGATGTCCGCCGGCAGGTCCTGGCTCGCCTGCTGGGCGGGTCCGGTGAGGAACGGCGCCACTATGTGCGCCCACTGCTCCTCTGGCCAGCCTTCCCTCTGTGCGGTCCGCTCGAAGACCTCGAGGTAAGCCTCCACGTCGTCTTCCGGTCCCAGCTTCGTGAGGCGGCTGGTCGGGGCGGCGGTCGGCGCAGCGCGGACGGCGTGCTGAGTCAGCCGCAGAACAGCTTCGCGGAGCAGGGCGAGGCTCTCGGTGGTCTCCCACTGGTGTTGCTGGGCAGCCAACGCCGCGGCTCCATCCGGGTTCTGCATGGTGGGGTAGTAGTAGTGGGAACGCTCAAGCTGCCCGCATCCTCCACCATATGTGGTATCCGGCTTGGAGAATGGGCCGGGATTCAGGAAAACAGGTGGCAACGGTTGGTTTAAGCCGACTTCGGCGTTTATTGCAATTATAAAAGACAGGATAAGGGTGCGCTTGGGTCTCCGTGGGCCTCAAGCCTCTGCAGTCCATGTGTGTCTCTGCCTCTGCCGTGCTCTTGGTCTGGACCTCCACTTAAAATGGCTCCTCTGCTTACGGCCAGGTGTCCCCCAATCACCCTGATTGGGGGGAAGGACCCGGTGCTCTCCGTCGCCGGCTGGTGGGTGGGGGTGGTACACCCCGTCCTTCACGGTCCCACGGGACCGTTCAGGCCGAGGCTTCAGGGGCGGGATGCCACAACAGATGATGCATTATCTGCATTGGGCGAACAGCTGACAGCCACAAGCGCTGTGGCTTGGCAGAACAGACAGGCTTTAGATTGGCTTTTAGCAGAAAGGGGGGGAGTTTGTGATCTTATTGGTGAAATGTGTTGTACCTTCATTCCAAATAATACTGCCCCAGATGGATCATTTACACTTGCAATGAACAATTTAAAACGTTTAAGAAAAGAGTTAAAGGAAAACGCAGGCCATGATCAGGGAATGTTTGGATGGCTTGAAACAAAGTTTGGTATGTGGGGAATGATGTTCGCAAAGATAGGGGTAGTGCTCCTAATAGTACTAACAGTGATGGGTCTGATCTTCTGCTGCTGCATTCCCATAGTCAGATCCGTAATAGCATCCAGGCTTTCTAAGGAGATGGCCCTCATGGTGTCTGGCATAGAGGAGTCGGGGGAGTGGGAGAGGATACTCTATGGGGAGATAGATTGGAGTGACACTAGAAAGGAGACCGGAATGTGAGAATCGGACATCAGGGGGAGTTCCTATTCTCTTAACTGGTGACCTCTTCATGTGAACCACAACTATTTCAGACTGTGTGAACAAATGAACATTGGACTAATGGGTTCCAGGCTACTACGGTGCCCAAACCCCCCACGTTATATAGTATACCGGTACATGACAATAATCAGAACTATCCCAATCCATGCAAGCTTGTTGACAGTTTTCAGTTTTTAATTTCTTTCTATTGTTTACTTATTTTTTGAAATGTCATTTTTTGAGTTTCATATTTTTATGTCATATATTTTGAAATGCTTATTTTCAATGCATGCTGAAAATACTGTGTTATGTGTGAATTCTAGTTAGACATGTTAAACATTTGATAGATCTTTTTTGCCTTAAACCAGGTTGAGACTCCTGAACATGTTTAAAGGTTTTTTAACGATGATCAAATGTAGTGTAGAATATGACCCAAACGACTGTTATGTTTTTGTTATGTTTTTGTTATGATCTAATTAGATCATAAAGGGGGGATGTGTGGTAGAAATTAGTGAGTATATTCTATAGTAAACCATGATTATTAATAGGCTTAATATTTTAAATAGTGGAAAAGCACATGACGCCTGAGTCTGGGTTCACACCAGATGGTGGGCGCACAGAAATCTCCTGGGAACTGCGGGGTCAAGTCATGTTGACCTCCACCTTTCAGCCTTGGGTCATTTTGGCTAACAAGGCTAATCCATGCAGACCACTGAACTGGGCAGTTGATAACATGCTGTGACGAAGATTGACGGGCGGAAACCCCGTTGTGACTCCATTGTAAACAAAGAAATTCCTATACGTGTATAAGTGAGGCTGCAGCCCAATGTGGGGCCAGTGACTTTGCAAACCTACTCAGGCTGTTGTCGTTGTTGTTTTTCTGCACGATAAAGTCTTTTGTCAATTCTTGCTCCGGACCCCTCGATTTCTTTTGCACTCTCTCTCTCTCAAATTAGTCTAAGTGTTTTAAATCTCGATTAATCTCCGTTAACTTCAACCAATGCAAAGCGGACAGCACTGAGTATGGGAGGGTGTAGCCTAACTGCTTTGTGAACGACCCAGAGAAACGCAACGCAAATTCAATGTGAACATGTATGAGGCTTTAATAAAATCCCGGATGATTTTGATATTCCGCCACACATAAAGCGTCTCAAAAGAGGGCATGTCCGGGCAAAAGAGGACGGCTGGTTACCCTATGTACGTGAAACCCATTTGATACCTGTCCCAGTGTTAGGTAGCGGCGCAAATTGGTGGGCGCTATCCTGGTAATTTCGGTAACTATGGATCTGTGAAACCGAGGGATGACCGTCACTACGGTCTAAAAAGGAATGAGTACATCGTTCTGCCTATCACCGAAACCATATGTCAAAAAACGTCATGCCCATGACCTCCGGAAGCAGAACCTCCCGCGCTTGTAAATAGCATGGATTGCTACCGGTTCGTCCTCCTACCTTGATCGCCTCAGGCTGTTCTGAGCGACAGAAGATAGTGACGGTCATCCCTCGGTCTCACAGATCCATAGTTACATCCGTAACTTACGATCTGTATCAACCTCACTCTGACCGTCACTACGGTCTAAAAAGGGATGACTAATACCAAAATGGTCGCGAGGAATGTATTGCTAAAATTGTTAAAAATTAACTTAAAAACCTCGCTCGGTCATGGACATGAGGGCGGCATTGCCGACCGAAGCCGGGCGAGTTACATCCACCCTATAAAATCTTGTGAACGTGCATGGCGTAGACCATGAAGCCGCTGCACAGATGTCGTCAGCTGGCACTCCCCTAAGGGCCGACCAGGATGTTGCCATACTTCTGGTTGAATGAGCCCTTAAACCAGGCGGAACTTGCATCCCGCTCGCTTTGTAGGCATGGGAAATAACGTCTACCAGCCAATGGGACAGCCTCTGCTTTGAAAGAGGTAAACCCCTCTTTGCTGCCCAGTAGCAGACGAAAAGTTGGGAGTGTGCTCCCCTTAGCGGCTGTGTATGGGTCAGGTAAGCTCTCAAGGCCCTCACTGGGCACAAAGTGAGCAACCTCTCCTGCTCTGCCTGTGAGGCAGAGGCGGGCTGAAACGCATCCACCTCCAAAACCTGATTAATGGACTGCCTATTAACAACCTTTGGCAGGAAGGCTGGATTTGGCCACAGTGACACACTGGCGCCACCTTCCCTCCACCTAAGGCAATCGTCACTGACAGAGAGGGCACACAGCTCCCCAACCCGTCTTGCTGAGCAGAGGGCTAAAAGGAATGCTGTTTTCAATGACAAAGAGCGTAGATCGGCATCCGCAATGGGCTCGTACGGAGCTTCAGTGAGTGATGCTAAAACCATCGGGAGGTCCCAGCCTGGTGCCCGTAGGGTACGGGCTGGGCGCAAACGGCGTGCTCCATTCAAGAACTGGCCCACCAAGGGATGCCTCCCGAGAGGCCCGTTGTTCGTGCCCTGGTGGAAAGCAGAAATGGCAGAAGCGTAGACTTTCACCGTACTAACCGCCTTGCCTTGGTCCAACTGGGACTGCAAGAAACGCAGCACGTGAGGCACAGGGCAAGCCGCTGCTGGCTCAATATCCATACTCTGGCACCAGCCTGAGAAAATTCTCCACCTGAGCGCATAGCTGGCTCTAGTTGATGGAGCCCTAGCGTTGTCGAGTGTCTCCTGAACAGACGCATCTAAACGCTCAGTGACGCGCTCTGTACTGGCCAAACCCAAAGGCGACCGGGTTCGGATGCCATATCTGCCCACCTGCTTGTGCCAGCAGGTCTGCCCTGCTCGGCAATTGCCATGGCTGACCCTGCAGTAGCTGGAGCAGATCTGAAAACCAGGGTCTCGCTGGCCAACGTGGGGCAACCAACAGGACTGTGTGTTGGCCCTCCTTGATCCTCTGCAGAACCTGAGGGATGAGAGGGATCGGAGGAAAAGCGTACAACAAGCCTGTCGACCACTCTTGTGATAGAGCATCCAGGCCCAAACTGCCCCCCTGCCCCCTGAGAGAGTACCACTCTGGGCAGTGGGTGGTTTCCGCTGACGCAAACAGATCCACTTGCGCAACCTCGTAGCGCATCCAGATCTGTTTGACAACGTCTGTGTGCAGTCTCCACTCTCCCGGGAGTGGTCCCGTCCTGGAGAGCATGTCGGCCGCACTGTTTGCTACGCCCGGAATGTGCACAGCCCTTACTGAGGCAAGTCGAGGCCATGCCCACGTCAGTAGTTCCTCCGCCACCTGGAGGCATCTCTGGGACTTTGTCCCCCCCTGGTGATTGACGTGATACACCGCTGAGGTGTTGTCCGATCTCACCAGAACGTGGTTGCGCTGTATCGCTGGCAGGAATCGCTGAAGGGCGAGGTGAATGGCCTTCAATTCGAGGACATTTATATGCTCTGATGTCCACGGAGGTTGCCAAATGCCCCTTACCGAACGTCCTTCCCAGACAGCCCCCCACCCTGTTAGGGATGCATCTGTCGAGATGACCTGTCTCCTGTGTGGAAGACCCCCCAGGGGGACACCTCTGAGCAGGAACTCCCTGTTCCTCCAAGGATGCAGGGCCCAAATGCAAGCTCGAGAAACACGCAGCTTGACCTGCCTGTCGTCTCTTGGGTGGAGTTGGAAAGCATTGAACCAGCACTGGAAGGGCCGAGACCTCAGCAGACCTAGTGGAACCACTACAGCTGCTGCAGCCATTAAGCCCAGCAGTCTCTGGGCTCTGTTGGCGGTAACCAGCTTGCCCAGCCGAAAATGCCTCAGGGTCTCGATCAAGCTGTCCACTCTCCGACCAGTGAGAGACGCTTTCATACTGGCTGAATCGAAGAGAATCCCCAGGAACACTGCCTGTTGACGGGGCTGCACATTGCTCTTCTTCCAGTTGACTGTAAAGCCTAAGAACTGGATGTGGGCCAGCAACGTATTGGTGTCACGCACTACCTGCTCTCGAGAGGGGGCGCAAATAAGCCAGTCGTCCAGGTACGGGAGTATTTTCAACCCCCGTGCCTGTAGTGGGGCTAGTGCGGCGGAGACCACTCGGCTGAAAACTCTTGGGGCCAGTGAGAGGCCGAAGGGGAGGACCTGGAACTGGAACGCCCTGCCCTGGAAGGCAAACCGGAGGTATGGCCTGTGTTCCGGGCAGATTGGGACATGGAAATAGGCGTCCTTTAAGTCCAGAGACGTAAACCACTCTCCCCGCTGAATTGACCTTATCACCACTGCGGTGTGGACCATTTTGAATGGCAACACCTTGAGGTACTGATTCAGGGGCCTTAGATCGAGAACAGGCCGCTGACCGCCGTCCTTTTTGGGCACAATAAAGTATTTGGAATAAAACCCAACTTGCTGTGCGCTGAGTGGTACCTCTGCTATGGCACCTTTTAAAAGTAGCTCCTGGACCTCCTTGTCGAGCACTGACTTTAAAATTGGGTCTCTTACAGGCGTTACCTTGACCCCTAAAAAAGCCGGGGGCCGCCGTCGAAATTGTAGCCGGTACCCACGGGCTACTGTTGCCACAACCCAAGAGTCTGGCACAATCCCCTCCCAGGAGATCCAAGACAACTGGGAAGGGCATCCGACAGGCAGCCCCTGACCGCTATGCAGCACCGCCGCGGCGGCCTGCGTACTTGCCCCTACTCGGTCTCTGTCCCCGTCTCCCTCTAGAATGAGGATCTCGGGCTGGGCCTTGGTATGCCGCCTGAACAGGCCGGTCCCGAAAGTTACCAGCTGTCCGTGAAGGCCAGCTGGGCCGCTGTTGCCTGGGCTTACCCCTTGGCGCTTGGTTAGCGGCTAGCCCTGTTCTAATACATACGCGCTGGACCGCCTCCCTAGACACTACAGCACGTTCAGTGCGGTCCAACACCGTCTGGGTCTCCGGATGAAAAACATGCCCAGGCGCCACAGGGAGATTGAGCAGCTCCGTCCTGATGGCCTCTGGCAGAGAGGTCTGCGCAAGCCACACCTGCCGACGGCACAACACTGCAGCAGCCATCGAATCTCCCACGTCACGTGTAAGCTGGGCGTGAGCCGATAGGGCAGCTTCCACCAGGCCCATGGCATCTCCGTCCGCCGGGTCTAGCGTCCTACGCAGAGCCGCCAGTGTCATAGCTAGAGCGTTGCCTGTGCGGGCTGCTCGTGCCGATGCATTAAAGGAGCGAGTGACCAGACGGTCCGTCTTTGCACACTCCTTACGTGGGCAACTTGGGTTGGAGGACACCCGGGCAGGGCCCAGCGATGTCAAGGAGGCAATTAACGCCTCCACTGGTGGCATGTCCCCAAGCCCTGTTTCAGCTGGGTAAACAGTCATTGCCAGCTGACGGCAGCCTGCATTAAACTGGGGCCGCTTCGAGGCCCTGCCCCAACTGGACGTGAGCATCCTGGTGTAGTCCTCTGCCACAGGAATAGAAGGTGGGGGGCTAGTGTGCGAGACGCCATCCCAAACACCCCCCTGAGGGACTGGGTCCGGTGTGGGGGGCTGGAGGCCCAGGATGTTAGCGGCGCTCAGCACCCTGGACATCAGAGAGCTAACAGGCGTCTCCCCCACCCCTGTGGACTCATCTCTAGAGTCCGTACGTGGTTCACCACCGCGGCCAGCTCCACCTGTTGTGTCCTCCGTGGCCTGTGATGCCAGGAGAGATAACACATCATCGGCCTCATCCTCTCGCTCATCCTGGCTGTCAGGCCTGCGTAAGGGTAAACCCTGCTGGCCTGATGGTAGGGATGGCGGGCCTCTCTGCTCCTCCAGCCTGCCTAGCCTTTCTGTTAGTGCTTGGAGGGCTGCGAGGATATGACGCGACTCGGCGCTACCGCCCCCTGCTGCCTCAGCCGGGGCGGGGCGCTTCGCCGGCCTGGGGGTCTCTTCTTTGTCAGACCTACGGGGAGACTCATACTGCCGATCTTCTGAATGTCTGCGTGTGTGCTTATGCCCACGCTTACGGGATCGGGGCGACCGAAGGGGTGAGCGTCGCCTCTCCGCCCTGCCCTCCTGCGCGTGACCACGCACCTGGTTGGCACGGCGAAGTCGCTCCCCCCTGGACAGGTCAACTGCTGCACTGCAGGGGTTGCCTACGTCCTCCAGCACGTGGACGGCCCCCAGGCAATCAGGGCACTCTTTGTGCCCATCGTCAGCGCTCATCGCCGCGCTGCAGATTCTGCAGTGGTGTGGGGCCATTCTGGCAAATTGCACTTCCCCCAACACCGAATAACCAGAGGGCTCTGGTAGCCGGCACGGGTGCGCGAACACACCTGACCCGGCTCACACTCCCCCCAGCGGCTGCGGACGGCGGCTATAGGGTGCTGTTTGATTAAGCACTTCTACTGACGCAAAGTCAGGAGTGACCACCCAGGTGAAGACAGTAATTGGCTGAATAATGACAATCCACACTTATTGGTAATTCAGAAAGCATACACTAATTCAGTACACCAAAATCATAAATAATTATTTATTTATTTTTTAAACAATAATCTCCACTCTTCCTGGCTACTTAATAAATGGCAGTAGAGAAGCTAACCACAAATCAAAAGTATATGACACGATATTGTGCCTACAACAATACAAATTATAGTGGCTCACGCCAGTGCACGGATGCACCAGCTGGCTTAATGCAAAGATTTAAATAAGGGAGACTTCACTCTGGGAGTTTTTTAACTCAAACAATATACTACCGGCAACAAACAATCTGCCCGTAGTGCAAGGTGGCCTGCAGGCACGCACGAATGCGTCGCGAAGGCTCGCCTTGTGTCTGGTCACAAACAGCAACTAAAAAGCGCAGCGGTGGCCCGCACTAGTGCGCGGACGCAACCTAGCGGGCTCACACAAACCGCACAGCTGCGGACAGCTGGCTAGGGTGCGCTAGTGCTCTACCAAACAAACGAAAAAGACAATTTATAGTCCAACGTTAAGTGATCTGTACGTTAACACAAGAGAGTTAACTACACAGTCCACACTGATCAACAGGGACCCAAAGGCGCCTGTACCCGTGGGTTACGATCTTGTGGCTGTGTGCTATAGCTCTGAAAAATAGATCAACGTCTTACCTGGTCCGGTGAGGCGATCAATGTAAAGAGGACGAACCGGTAGCAATCCATGCTATTTACAAGCGCGGGAGGTTCTGCTTCCGGAGGTCATGGGCATGACGTTTTTTGACATATGGTTTCGGTGATAGGCAGAACGATGTACTCATTCCTTTTTAGACCGTAGTGACGGTCAGAGTGAGGTCGATACAGATACGACGCCATGGGTTGAATTGCGTGTATCTCACGCCGAATGCGTGAGACTTGAGAGCCCATTTCTTATCAATAGTTATAATATGTTCATTGTTTCTGTCTTCAAATGGGATCCTTCTCTGTGCATTCATTATTAATGAGACTGTTCTGACCCCTTAGTTATGCTGCGTTCGCACCAAAAAATTATTTGTTTGTTTCCTCGCGTGGTCGAGTTTGAGAGAGGCTTCCTCTTGTGACCGCCAATTCATTCTAAACCCGTCTCTACGTGTTGTGGAAGTACCAGAGACGTCAGAAAAACCGAAGCAGTCGTTTAGGATTCATAATATCATCCGTTCTATAAAATATTCTAATCTAGAACACTCCGAGAGCTCCGGCAGGAGTCCAGGTCCTCTATATCTAAATAATATAAGATGATATAATATAATATATTAATATCTTTATAATATAATATTGTAGCGTCACAGGCTTTGGGAGATGGGGGCGGGCCTTAGCGCGGGGGGGGGGGGGGGGGGGGGAGCTCTCGTGGGGATTCGGCTTTGCCGGATTTGTTGTGGTTACCGCCGTTGTCGTGGTTACCGTTGGTCTTGTGTGTGTTCCAACGGTTTATTAGCGGTGGTATCTAATAAATCGCTGTCTAAGCAATACTTCAGTCACTGCCTCTTCCGTGGTCATTACAATTGAACCACGACATGGAGGAAAAAGGGATCGTTGACGTTTGCAGACTCCCAGAGCTCCTCCGGCGGAGGCGCACAGAGCTTTTGGCCGTTATATTATATATTATATTATACAAATATATTATATCATCTTAATTTATTTAGATATAGAGCTCCAGGACCCCCCGCCGGAACTCCCGGAGTGCTCTAGATTAGAATAACGGATGATACTATGAATCCTAAACGACTGCATAGGTTTTTCTGACGTCTCTGGTATTTCCACAACACGTAGAGACTGGCCATGGTTGAGAAAGAATTTGCTGTCACAAGAGGAATTGTTAAAAATAAAAAATGTAGATTGCCCAGACTACTGTAATGAATTAATGCCCTTAAATATGACTACTTTAATGCCTTTGAATATATAATGTTCGTTTCCCTGGGTAAAGGGACATTAGCACCCCCTATCGCCTTTTGACAATTACTTCAGGGAGGAAGGTCCTCCCTCAGCCTCCGTTGACTCCCATTCATTTCCCAGAAAGTACTGGCGGCCGGTGAATAACATGGGTTTCAATCAGGCCCCCAGGAGCAGTGCATACTTCCGCAATCCACCAGTGCTCAGAGGCCAAGCCTGGTATTGCAGCTGTTTGAGCTGGCTGTGTACGGGGGTCCATCATTTCATGTGGCCCAGAAGTAGATATCGCCGTCCACTCCAATACAAGTGGGGAACAGGATTGTGTCTCCGCAAA
Organism: Gadus macrocephalus; assembly: GCF_031168955.1. NCBI lineage: Eukaryota > Metazoa > Chordata > Actinopteri > Gadiformes > Gadidae > Gadus > Gadus macrocephalus. Next base: position 26,961,147 of record NC_082397.1, read on the forward strand.
AAATGTCTGGATATGAATCAAAGACTCATAATTACCTTCATGCCATGTCCTAAAAAAATTTAAGTTTTTCCTTTTCAAAACGCCACCTCAAGCGTTTTATTAGCCGTTATCTCGCTGGGGAAGAGGGGTGTGCAGCTGAAAGGAGTCGTAGTGAAACAAATGGCATCCGAGAGGGCCTAGTTCAGTGCTCCGTTAACGTGTCCGATTTTTGGACCGGTTCATCTGCTGCTCAATAACTCTCACGGTCCTCTGCTTGCGATCATTGTGATTCATCATGTATTGATCCATTTATTCAAAAGGTCCAAAGACAAAGAAGCGGTGCATTACGGTATCATTTTATATTGTTGTTGGACCGGAGTGGGGGGATGGGCACGCATGCGTTCTATATTTCTGCATCCGGTACGTCACGGACTAGGCCACGTGTCTTGGCCCCATAACGCGGAAGCAAATCGCTCCTGTATGTTACCCTGCGCCACTGAGCAGTTTGTATAGGAATGAATGGGCGGCCATTTTCCAGTCCGTGGTCCATCCTTTATTATGTCCATGGTTTCAATGGGAGAGAGGAGGAAAGTCCTCCTCTGAGTGGGTGTGACCTTACAGGCGTCTGATTCGCGCAAAAATCTAGTCGCGCTGCGCTATGAACCAATCAGCAGGATCACTGGCTGGTGAGCAGTGTTGCCAGATTGGGCAGATTTCCCACCCAATTGGGCTACTTTTAACCGCTTTAGGCTGGGAAAATTATCATTGGGCGGGAAATGTACCCAATCTGGCAACACTGTCGATAACAAACAAACCCGCTCTGCCTGCATTGCCGCTCAGTCTAAGGCCACGTTTATACGTAGCAGGGTATTTATAGAAACAAATATTTACCCCCCTCCGTTTTCAAAAATAACATTGTGCACACAGCATCGTTTTCAAAAAAGTTGTCGTTTACATCAAAACGCATAAATACGCCGTCGAGCGCCATTATAACTATGCCAAACCTATGGGCGGCAGTGTAGTAGAGCTTAGATCGGGCCCATAAAATCAAGCCCGACCCGGCTCGAGCCCGTGCACGTTCTGTCCGAGCCCGGCCCGACCCGACACATTAACCGTAATTATGAGCCCGAGCCCGATTTCAACCGGACTTTTTTTTTTAATACATACGTAACTTTGTTCACATTTGTTACTAGGCCTACTCTGCTAAATATATATGTAAGGGATAATGTATAGAACGCCGGTCATTATCGGGAAAATAAGCCCCGACAGGGCGAACAGTACACCGTCCGACACGCAGCGAAGACGTCGCTTAGCAACGGAAGACGCTGGGCTTGACAAGTCACCGGACTACTACCCATGCAAGTGAACGGAGCATTCCACGGCATTGAGAAGACCCGTGTGGCCCGATAACCCTTTAGTAAGCTTAGCAACACGTTTGAACTGAAATTGACAGATATCAACATCTCTTGTTTTTATGCCTGCAAAATGCTTTTCAGAGCGCCAGAATCACTTTTCGACCAACAACGTGTTTCTGACCTCACATTGTTGATTTCTCTCAAAACGAATGTATTCCACTTCCAAATGGTTTAGTATGGCCCAATTACCCTTTGGTAAGCTTAGTAACACGTTTGCATCGAAATTGACAGAGATATCAACATTTCTCGTTTTTATGCCTGCAAAATACTTTTCAGAGCGCTAGAATCACTTTTCGACCAACAACGTGTTTCTGACCTCACATTGTTGATTTCTCTCAAAACGAATGTATTCCACTTCCAAATGGTTTAGTATGGCCCGATAACCCTTTAGTAAGCTTAGTAACACGTTTGAACTGAAATTGACAGATATCAACATCTCTTGTTTTTATGCCTGCAAAATGCTTTTCAGAGCGCCAGAATCAATTTTCGACCAACAACGTGTTTTTGACCTCACATTGTTGATTTCGCTCAAAACTAAAGTATACCACTTCCAAATGGTTTAGTATGGCCCAATAACCCTTTAGTAACCTTAGTAACACGTTTGAACTGAAATTGACAGATATCAACATCTCTTGTTTTTATGCCTGCGAAATGCTTTTCAGAGCGCCAGAATCACTTTTCGACCAACAACGTGTTTCTGACCTCACATTGTTGATTTCTCTCAAAACGAATGTATTCCACTTCCAAATAGTTTAGTATGGCCCAATTACCCTTTGGTAAGCTTAGTAACACGTTTGCATTGAAATTGACAGAGAGATCAACATTTCTTGTTTTTATGCCTGCAAAATGCTTTTCAGAGCGCCAGAATCACTTATCGACCAACAATGTGTTTTTGACCTTACATTGTTGATTTTGCTCAAAACGAATGTATTCCACTTCCAAATGGTTTAGTATGGCCCAATAACCCTTTAGTAAGCTTAGTAACACGTTTGAACTGAAATTGACAGATATCAACATCTCTTGTTTTTATGCCTGCAAAATGCTTTTCAGAGCGCCAGAATCACTTTTCGACCAACAACGTGTTTTTGACCTCACATTGTTGATTTCGCTCAAAACTAAAGTATACCACTTCCAAATGGTTTAGTATGGCCCAATAACCCTTTAGTAAGCTTAGTAACACGTTTGAACTGAAATTGACAGATATCAACATTTCTTGTTTTTATGCCTGCAAAATGCTTTTCAGAGCGCCAGAATCACTTTTCGACCAACAACGTGTTTCTGACCTCACATTGTTGATTTCTCTCAAAACGAATGTATTCCACTTCCAAATGGTTTAGTATGGCCCAATTACCCTTTGGTAAGCTTAGTAACACGTTTGCATCGAAATTGACAGAGATATCAACATTTCTCGTTTTTATGCCTGCAAAATGCTTTTCAGAGCGCTAGAATCACTTTTCGACCAACAACGTGTTTCTGACCTCACATTGTTGATTTCTCTCAAAACGAATGTATTCCACTTCCAAATGGTTTAGTATGGCCCGATAACCCTTTAGTAAGCTTAGTAACACGTTTGAACTGAAATTGACAGATATCAACATCTCTTGTTTTTATGCCTGCAAAATGCTTTTCAGAGCGCCAGAATCACTTTTCGACCAACAACGTGTTTTTGACCTCACATTGTTGATTTCGCTCAAAACTAAAGTATACCACTTCCAAATGGTTTAGTATGGCCCAATAACCCTTTAGTAAGCATAGTAACACGTTTGAACTGAAATTGACAGATATCAACATTTCTTGTTTTTATGCCTGCAAAATGCTTTTCAGAGCGCCAGAATCACTTTTCGACCAACAACGTGTTTCTGACCTCACATTGTTGATTTCTCTCAAAACGAATGTATTCCACTTCCAAATGGTTTAGTATGGCCCAATTACCCTTTGGTAAGCTTAGTAACACGTTTGCATCGAAATTGACAGAGATATCAACATTTCTCGTTTTTATGCCTGCAAAATGCTTTTCAGAGCGCTAGAATCACTTTTCGACCAACAACGTGTTTCTGACCTCACATTGTTGATTTCTCTCAAAACGAATGTATTCCACTTCCAAATGGTTTAGTATGGCCCGATAACCCTTTAGTAAGCTTAGTAACACGTTTGAACTGAAATTGACAGATATCAACATCTCTTGTTTTTATGCCTGCAAAATGCTTTTCAGAGCGCCAGAATCACTTTTCGACCAACCACGTGTTTTTGACCTCACATTGTTGATTTCGCTCAAAACTAAAGTATACCACTTCCAAATGGTTTAGTATGGCCCAATAACCCTTTGGTAAGCTTAGTAACACGTTTGAACTGAAATTGACAGATATCAACATCTCTTGTTTTTATGCCTGCGAAATGCTTTTCAGAGCGCCAGAATCACTTTTCGACCAACAACGTGTTTCTGACCTCACATTGTTGATTTCTCTCAAAACGAATGTATTCCACTTCCAAATGGTTTAGTATGGCCCAATTACCCTTTGGTAAGCTTAGTAACACGTTTGCATCGAAATTGACAGAGATATCAACATTTCTTGTTTTTATGCCTGCAAAATGCTTTTCAGAGCGCCAGAATCACTTATCGACCAACAATGTGTTTTTGACCTTACATTGTTGATTTCGCTCAAAACTAAAGTATACCACTTCCAAATGGTTTAGTATGGCCCGATAACCCTTTAGTAAGCTTAGCAACACGTTTGAACTGAAATTGACAGATATCAACATCTCTTGTTTTTATGCCTGCAAAATGCTTTTCAGAGCGCCAGAATCACTTTTCGACCAACAACGTGTTTCTGACCTCACATTGTTGATTTCTCTCAAAACGAATGTATTCCACTTCCAAATGGTTTAGTATGGCCCAATTACCCTTTGGTAAGCTTAGCAACACGTTTGAACTGAAATTGACAGATATCAACATCTCTTGTTTTTATGCCTGCAAAATGCTTTTCAGAGCGCCAGAATCACTTTTCGACCAACAACGTGTTTCTGACCTCACATTGTTGATTTCTCTCAAAACGAATGTATTCCACTTCCAAATGGTTTAGTATGGCCCAATTACCATTTAGTAAGCTTAGTAACACATTTGACCTGATATTGACAGATATCAACATCTCTTGTTTTTATGCCTGCGAAATGCTTTTCAGAGCGCCAGAATCACTTTTCGACCAACAACGTGTTTCTGACCTCACATTGTTGATTTCTCTCAAAACGAATGTATTCCACTTCCAAATGGTTTAGTATGGCCCAATTACCCTTTGGTAAGCTTAGTAACACGTTTGCATTGAAATTGACAGGGATATCAACATTTCTCGTTTTTATGCCTGCAAAATGCTTTTCAGAGCGCCAGAATCACTTTTCGACCAACAACGTGTTTCTGACCTCACATTGTTGATTTCTCTCAAAACGAATGTATTCCACTTCCAAATGGTTTAGTATGGCCCGATAACCCTTTAGTAAGCTTAGTAACACGTTTGAACTGAAATTGACAGATATCAACATCTCTTGTTTTTATGCCTGCAAAATGCTTTTCAGAGCGCCAGAATCACTTTTCGACCAACAACGTGTTTTTGACCTCACATTGTTGATTTCTCTCAAAACGAATGTATTCCACTTCCAAATGGTTTAGTATGGCCCAATTACCCTTTGGTAAGCTTAGTAACACGTTTGCATCGAAATTGACAGAGATATCAACATTTCTTGTTTTTACTCCTGCAAAATGCTTTTCAGAGCGCCAGAATCACTTATCGACCAACAATGTGTTTTTGACCATACATTGTTGATTTTGCTCAAAACGAATGTATTCCACTTCCAAATGGTTTAGTATGGCCCGATAACCCTTTAGTAAGCTTAGTAACACGTTTGAACTGAAATTGACAGATATCAACATCTCTTGTTTTTATGCCTGCAAAATGCTTTTCAGAGCGCCAGAATCACTTTTCGACCAGCAACGTGTTTCTGACCTCACATTGTTGATTTCTCTCAAAACGAATGTATTCCACTTCCAAATGGTTTAGTATGGCCCAATTACCCTTTGGTAAGCTTAGTAACACGTTTGCATCGAAATTGACAGAGATATCAACATTTCTCGTTTTTATGCCTGCAAAATGCTTTTCTGAGCGCTAGAATCACTTTTCGACCAACAACGTGTTTCTGACCTCACATTGTTGATTTCTCTCAAAACGAATGTATTCCACTTCCAAATGGTTTAGTATGGCCCGATAACCCTTTAGTAAGCTTGGTAACACGTTTGAACTGAAATTGACAGATATCAACATCTCTTGTTTTTATGCCTGCAAAATGCTTTTCAGAGCGCCAGAATCACTTTTCGACCAACAACGTGTTTTTGACCTCACATTGTTGATTTCGCTCAAAACTAAAGTATACCACTTCCAAATGGTTTAGTATGGCCCAATAACCATTTAGTAAGCTTAGTAACACATTTGACCTGGTATTGACAGATATCAACATCTCTTGTTTTTATGCCTGCGAAATGCTTTTCAGAGCGCCAGAATCACTTTTCGACCAACAACGTGTTTCTGACCTCACATTGTTGATTTCTCTCAAAACGAATGTATTCCACTTCCAAATGGTTTAGTATGGCCCAATTACCCTTTGGTAAGCTTAGTAACACGTTTGCATCGAAATTGACAGGGATATAAACATTTCTCGTTTTTATGCCTGCAAAATGCTTTTCAGAGCGCCAGAATCACTTTTCGACCAACAACGTGTTTCTGACCTCACATTGTTGATTTCTCTCAAAACGAATGTATTCCACTTCCAAATGGTTTAGTATGGCCCAATTACCCTTTGGTAAGCTTAGCAACACGTTTGAACTGAAATTGACAGATATCAACATCTCTTGTTTTTATGCCTGCAAAATGCTTTTCAGAGCGCCAGAATCACTTTTGGACCAACAACGTGTTTCTGACCTCACATTGTTGATTTCTCTCAAAACGAATGTATTCCACTTCCAAATGGTTTAGTATGGCCCAATTACCATTTAGTAAGCTTAGTAACACATTTGACCTGATATTGACAGATATCAACATCTCTTGTTTTTATGCCTGCAAAATGCTTTTCAGAGCGCCAGAATCACTTTTCGACCAACAACGTGTTTTTGACCTCACATTGTTGATTTCTCTCAAAACGAATGTATTCCACTTCCAAATGGTTTAGTATGGCCCAATTACCCTTTGGTAAGCTTAGTAACACGTTTGCATCGAAATTGACAGAGATATCAACATTTCTCGTTTTTATGCCTGCAAAATGCTTTTCAGAGCGCTAGAATCACTTTTCGACCAACAACGTGTTTCTGACCTCACATTGTTGATTTCTCTCAAAACAAATGTATTCCACTTCCAAATGGTTTAGTATGGCCCGATAACCCTTTAGTAAGCTTAGTAACACGTTTGAACTGAAATTGACAGATATCAACATCTCTTGTTTTTATGCCTGCAAAATGCTTTTCAGAGCGCCAGAATCACTTTTCGACCAACAACGTGTTTTTGACCTCACATTGTTGATTTCGCTCAAAACTAAAGTATACCACTTACAAATGGTTTAGTATGGCCCGATAACCCTTTAGTAAGCTTAGTAACACGTTTGAACTGAAATTGACAGATATCAACATCTCTTGTTTTTATGCCTGCAAAATGCTTTTCAGAGCGCCAGAATCACTTTTCGACCAGCAACGTGTTTCTGACCTCACATTGTTGATTTCTCTCAAAACGAATGTATTCCACTTCCAAATGGTTTAGTATGGCCCAATTACCCTTTGGTAAGCTTAGTAACACGTTTGCATCGAAATTGACAGAGATATCAACATTTCTCGTTTTTATGCCTGCAAAATGCTTTTCTGAGCGCTAGAATCACTTTTCGACCAACAACGTGTTTCTGACCTCACATTGTTGATTTCTCTCAAAACGAATGTATTCCACTTCCAAATGGTTTAGTATGGCCCGATAACCCTTTAGTAAGCTTGGTAACACGTTTGAACTGAAATTGACAGATATCAACATCTCTTGTTTTTATGCCTGCAAAATGCTTTTCAGAGCGCCAGAATCACTTTTCGACCAACAACGTGTTTTTGACCTCACATTGTTGATTTCGCTCAAAACTAAAGTATACCACTTCCAAATGGTTTAGTATGGCCCAATAACCATTTAGTAAGCTTAGTAACACATTTGACCTGGTATTGACAGATATCAACATCTCTTGTTTTTATGCCTGCGAAATGCTTTTCAGAGCGCCAGAATCACTTTTCGACCAACAACGTGTTTCTGACCTCACATTGTTGATTTCTCTCAAAACGAATGTATTCCACTTCCAAATGGTTTAGTATGGCCCAATTACCCTTTGGTAAGCTTAGTAACACGTTTGCATCGAAATTGACAGGGATATAAACATTTCTCGTTTTTATGCCTGCAAAATGCTTTTCAGAGCGCCAGAATCACTTTTCGACCAACAACGTGTTTCTGACCTCACATTGTTGATTTCTCTCAAAACGAATGTATTCCACTTCCAAATGGTTTAGTATGGCCCAATTACCCTTTGGTAAGCTTAGCAACACGTTTGAACTGAAATTGACAGATATCAACATCTCTTGTTTTTATGCCTGCAAAATGCTTTTCAGAGCGCCAGAATCACTTTTGGACCAACAACGTGTTTCTGACCTCACATTGTTGATTTCTCTCAAAACGAATGTATTCCACTTCCAAATGGTTTAGTATGGCCCAATTACCATTTAGTAAGCTTAGTAACACATTTGACCTGATATTGACAGATATCAACATCTCTTGTTTTTATGCCTGCAAAATGCTTTTCAGAGCGCCAGAATCACTTTTCGACCAACAACGTGTTTTTGACCTCACATTGTTGATTTCTCTCAAAACGAATGTATTCCACTTCCAAATGGTTTAGTATGGCCCAATTACCCTTTGGTAAGCTTAGTAACACGTTTGCATCGAAATTGACAGAGATATCAACATTTCTCGTTTTTATGCCTGCAAAATGCTTTTCAGAGCGCTAGAATCACTTTTCGACCAACAACGTGTTTCTGACCTCACATTGTTGATTTCTCTCAAAACAAATGTATTCCACTTCCAAATGGTTTAGTATGGCCCGATAACCCTTTAGTAAGCTTAGTAACACGTTTGAACTGAAATTGACAGATATCAACATCTCTTGTTTTTATGCCTGCAAAATGCTTTTCAGAGCGCCAGAATCACTTTTCGACCAACAACGTGTTTTTGACCTCACATTGTTGATTTCGCTCAAAACTAAAGTATACCACTTACAAATGGTTTAGTATGGCCCAATAACCCTTTAGTAAGCTTAGTAACACGTTTGAACTGAAATTGACAGATATCAACATTTCTTGTTTTTATGCCTGCAAAATGCTTTTCAGAGCGCCAGAATCACTTTTCGACCAACAACGTGTTTCTGACCTCACATTGTTGATTTCTCTCAAAACGAATGTATTCCACTTCCAAATGGTTTAGTATGGCCCAATTACCCTTTGGTAAGCTTAGTAACACGTTTGCATCGAAATTGACAGAGATATCAACATTTCTCGTTTTTATGCCTGCAAAATGCTTTTCAGAGCGCTAGAATCACTTTTCGACCAACAACGTGTTTCTGACCTCACATTGTTGATTTCTCTCAAAACGAATGTATTCCACTTCCAAATGGTTTAGTATGGCCCGATAACCCTTTAGTAAGCTTAGTAACACGTTTGAACTGAAATTGACAGATATCAACATCTCTTGTTTTTATGCCTGCAAAATGCTTTTCAGAGCGCCAGAATCACTTTTCGACCAACAACGTGTTTTTGACCTCACATTGTTGATTTCGCTCAAAACTAAAGTATACCACTTCCAAATGGTTTAGTATGGCCCAATAACCCTTTAGTAAGCTTAGTAACACGTTTGAACTGAAATTGACAGATATCAACATCTCTTGTTTTTATGCCTGCGAAATGCTTTTCAGAGCGCCAGAATCACTTTTCGACCAACAACGTGTTTCTGACCTCACATTGTTGATTTCTCTCAAAACGAATGTATTCCACTTCCAAATGGTTTAGTATGGCCCAATTACCCTTTGGTAAGCTTAGTAACACGTTTGCATCGAAATTGACAGAGATATCAACATTTCTTGTTTTTATGCCTGCAAAATGCTTTTCAGAGCGCCAGAATCACTTATCGACCAACAATGTGTTTTTGACCTTACATTGTTGATTTCGCTCAAAACTAAAGTATACCACTTCCAAATGGTTTAGTATGGCCCGATAACCCTTTAGTAAGCTTAGCAACACGTTTGAACTGAAATTGACAGATATCAACATCTCTTGTTTTTATGCCTGCAAAATGCTTTTCAGAGCGCCAGAATCACTTTTCGACCAACAACGTGTTTCTGACCTCACATTGTTGATTTCTCTCAAAACGAATGTATTCCACTTCCAAATGGTTTAGTATGGCCCAATTACCCTTTGGTAAGCTTAGCAACACGTTTGAACTGAAATTGACAGATATCAACATCTCTTGTTTTTATGCCTGCAAAATGCTTTTCAGAGCGCCAGAATCACTTTTCGACCAACAACGTGTTTCTGACCTCACATTGTTGATTTCTCTCAAAACGAATGTATTCCACTTCCAAATGGTTTAGTATGGCCCAATTACCATTTAGTAAGCTTAGTAACACATTTGACCTGATATTGACAGATATCAACATCTCTTGTTTTTATGCCTGCGAAATGCTTTTCAGAGCGCCAGAATCACTTTTCGACCAACAACGTGTTTCTGACCTCACATTGTTGATTTCTCTCAAAACGAATGTATTCCACTTCCAAATGGTTTAGTATGGCCCAATTACCCTTTGGTAAGCTTAGTAACACGTTTGCATCGAAATTGACAGGGATATCAACATTTCTCGTTTTTATGCCTGCAAAATGCTTTTCAGAGCGCCAGAATCACTTTTCGACCAACAACGTGTTTCTGACCTCACATTGTTGATTTCTCTCAAAACGAATGTATTCCACTTCCAAATGGTTTAGTATGGCCCGATAACCCTTTAGTAAGCTTAGTAACACGTTTGAACTGAAATTGACAGATATCAACATCTCTTGTTTTTATGCCTGCAAAATGCTTTTCAGAGCGCCAGAATCACTTTTCGACCAACAACGTGTTTTTGACCTCACATTGTTGATTTCTCTCAAAACGAATGTATTCCACTTCCAAATGGTTTAGTATGGCCCAATTACCCTTTGGTAAGCTTAGTAACACGTTTGCATCGAAATTGACAGAGATATCAACATTTCTTGTTTTTACTCCTGCAAAATGCTTTTCAGAGCGCCAGAATCACTTATCGACCAACAATGTGTTTTTGACCATACATTGTTGATTTTGCTCAAAACGAATGTATTCCACTTCCAAATGGTTTAGTATGGCCCGATAACCCTTTAGTAAGCTTAGTAACACGTTTGAACTGAAATTTACAGATATCAACATCTCTTGTTTTTATGCCTGCAAAATGCTTTTCAGAGCGCCAGAATCACTTTTCGACCAGCAACGTGTTTCTGACCTCACATTGTTGATTTCTCTCAAAACGAATGTATTCCACTTCCAAATGGTTTAGTATGGCCCAATTACCCTTTGGTAAGCTTAGTAACACGTTTGCATCGAAATTGACAGAGATATCAACATTTCTCGTTTTTATGCCTGCAAAATGCTTTTCTGAGCGCTAGAATCACTTTTCGACCAACAACGTGTTTCTGACCTCACATTGTTGATTTCTCTCAAAACGAATGAATTCCACTTCCAAATGGTTTAGTATGGCCCGATAACCCTTTAGTAAGCTTGGTAACACGTTTGAACTGAAATTGACAGATATCAACATCTCTTGTTTTTATGCCTGCAAAATGCTTTTCAGAGCGCCAGAATCACTTTTCGACCAACAACGTGTTTTTGACCTCACATTGTTGATTTCTCTCAAAACGAATGTATTCCACTTCCAAATGGTTTAGTATGGCCCAATTACCCTTTGGTAAGCTTAGTAACACGTTTGCATCGAAATTGACAGAGATATCAACATTTCTTGTTTTTACTCCTGCAAAATGCTTTTCAGAGCGCCAGAATCACTTATCGACCAACAATGTGTTTTTGACCATACATTGTTGATTTTGCTCAAAACGAATGTATTCCACTTCCAAATGGTTTAGTATGGCCCGATAACCCTTTAGTAAGCTTAGTAACACGTTTGAACTGAAATTGACAGATATCAACATCTCTTGTTTTTATGCCTGCAAAATGCTTTTCAGAGCGCCAGAATCACTTTTCGACCAGCAACGTGTTTCTGACCTCACATTGTTGATTTCTCTCAAAACGAATGTATTCCACTTCCAAATGGTTTAGTATGGCCCAATTACCCTTTGGTAAGCTTAGTAACACGTTTGCATCGAAATTGACAGAGATATCAACATTTCTCGTTTTTATGCCTGCAAAATGCTTTTCTGAGCGCTAGAATCACTTTTCGACCAACAACGTGTTTCTGACCTCACATTGTTGATTTCGCTCAAAACTAAAGTATACCACTTCCAAATGGTTTAGTATGGCCCAATAACCATTTAGTAAGCTTAGTAACACATTTGACCTGATATTGACAGGTATCAACATCTCTTGTTTTTATGCCTGCGAAATGCTTTTCAGAGCGCCAGAATCACTTTTCGACCAACAACGTGTTTCTGACCTCACATTGTTGATTTCTCTCAAAACGAATGTATTCCACTTCCAAATGGTTTAGTATGGCCCAATTACCCTTTGGTAAGCTTAGTAACACGTTTGCATCGAAATTGACAGGGATATCAACATTTCTCGTTTTTATGCCTGCAAAATGCTTTTCAGAGCGCCAGAATCACTTTTCGACCAACAACGTGTTTCTGACCTCACATTGTTGATTTCTCTCAAAACGAATGTATTCCACTTCCAAATGGTTTAGTATGGCCCAATTACCCTTTGGTAAGCTTAGCAACACGTTTGAACTGAAATTGACAGATATCAACATCTCTTGTTTTTATGCCTGCAAAATGCTTTTCAGAGCGCCAGAATCACTTTTCGACCAACAACGTGTTTCTGACCTCACATTGTTGATTTCTCTCAAAACGAATGTATTCCACTTCCAAATGGTTTAGTATGGCCCAATTACCATTTAGTAAGCTTAGTAACACATTTGACCTGATATTGACAGATATCAACATCTCTTGTTTTTATGCCTGCGAAATGCTTTTCAGAGCGCCAGAATCACTTTTCGACCAACAACGTGTTTCTGACCTCACATTGTTGATTTCTCTCAAAACGAATGTATTCCACTTCCAAATGGTTTAGTATGGCCCAATTACCCTTTGGTAAGCTTAGTAACACGTTTGCATCGAAATTGACAGGGATATCAACATTTCTCGTTTTTATGCCTGCAAAATGCTTTTCAGAGCGCCAGAATCACTTTTCGACCAACAACGTGTTTCTGACCTCACATTGTTGATTTCTCTCAAAACGAATGTATTCCACTTCCAAATGGTTTAGTATGGCCCGATAACCCTTTAGTAAGCTTAGTAACACGTTTGAACTGAAATTGACAGATATCAACATCTCTTGTTTTTATGCCTGCAAAATGCTTTTCAGAGCGCCAGAATCACTTTTCGACCAGCAACGTGTTTCTGACCTCACATTGTTGATTTCTCTCAAAACGAATGTATTCCACTTCCAAATGGTTTAGTATGGCCCAATTACCCTTTGGTAAGCTTAGTAACACGTTTGCATCGAAATTGACAGAGATATCAACATTTCTCGTTTTTATGCCTGCAAAATGCTTTTCTGAGCGCTAGAATCACTTTTCGACCAACAACGTGTTTCTGACCTCACATTGTTGATTTCTCTCAAAACGAATGTATTCCACTTCCAAATGGTTTAGTATGGCCCGATAACCCTTTAGTAAGCTTGGTAACACGTTTGAACTGAAATTGACAGATATCAACATCTCTTGTTTTTATGCCTGCAAAATGCTTTTCAGAGCGCCAGAATCACTTTTCGACCAACAACGTGTTTTTGACCTCACATTGTTGATTTCGCTCAAAACTAAAGTATACCACTTCCAAATGGTTTAGTATGGCCCAATAACCATTTAGTAAGCTTAGTAACACATTTGACCTGATATTGACAGATATCAACATCTCTTGTTTTTATGCCTGCGAAATGCTTTTCAGAGCGCCAGAATCACTTTTCGACCAACAACGTGTTTCTGACCTCACATTGTTGATTTCTCTCAAAACGAATGTATTCCACTTCCAAATGGTTTAGTATGGCCCAATTACCCTTTGGTAAGCTTAGTAACACGTTTGCATCGAAATTGACAGAGATATCAACATTTCTTGTTTTTACTCCTGCAAAATGCTTTTCAGAGCGCCAGAATCACTTATCGACCAACAATGTGTTTTTGACCATACATTGTTGATTTTGCTCAAAACGAATGTATTCCACTTCCAAATGGTTTAGTATGGCCCGATAACCCTTTAGTAAGCTTAGTAACACGTTTGAACTGAAATTGACAGATATCAACATCTCTTGTTTTTATGCCTGCAAAATGCTTTTCAGAGCGCCAGAATCACTTTTCGACCAGCAACGTGTTTCTGACCTCACATTGTTGATTTCTCTCAAAACGAATGTATTCCACTTCCAAATGGTTTAGTATGGCCCAATTACCCTTTGGTAAGCTTAGTAACACGTTTGCATCGAAATTGACAGAGATATCAACATTTCTCGTTTTTATGCCTGCAAAATGCTTTTCTGAGCGCTAGAATCACTTTTCGACCAACAACGTGTTTCTGACCTCACATTGTTGATTTCGCTCAAAACTAAAGTATACCACTTCCAAATGGTTTAGTATGGCCCAATAACCATTTAGTAAGCTTAGTAACACATTTGACCTGATATTGACAGGTATCAACATCTCTTGTTTTTATGCCTGCGAAATGCTTTTCAGAGCGCCAGAATCACTTTTCGACCAACAACGTGTTTCTGACCTCACATTGTTGATTTCTCTCAAAACGAATGTATTCCACTTCCAAATGGTTTAGTATGGCCCAATTACCCTTTGGTAAGCTTAGTAACACGTTTGCATCGAAATTGACAGGGATATCAACATTTCTCGTTTTTATGCCTGCAAAATGCTTTTCAGAGCGCCAGAATCACTTTTCGACCAACAACGTGTTTCTGACCTCACATTGTTGATTTCTCTCAAAACGAATGTATTCCACTTCCAAATGGTTTAGTATGGCCCAATTACCCTTTGGTAAGCTTAGCAACACGTTTGAACTGAAATTGACAGATATCAACATCTCTTGTTTTTATGCCTGCAAAATGCTTTTCAGAGCGCCAGAATCACTTTTCGACCAACAACGTGTTTCTGACCTCACATTGTTGATTTCTCTCAAAACGAATGTATTCCACTTCCAAATGGTTTAGTATGGCCCAATTACCATTTAGTAAGCTTAGTAACACATTTGACCTGATATTGACAGATATCAACATCTCTTGTTTTTATGCCTGCGAAATGCTTTTCAGAGCGCCAGAATCACTTTTCGACCAACAACGTGTTTCTGACCTCACATTGTTGATTTCTCTCAAAACGAATGTATTCCACTTCCAAACGGTTTAGTATGGCCCAATTACCCTTTGGTAAGCTTAGTAACACGTTTGCATCGAAATTGACAGGGATATCAACATTTCTCGTTTTTATGCCTGCAAAATGCTTTTCAGAGCGCCAGAATCACTTTTCGACCAACAACGTGTTTCTGACCTCACATTGTTGATTTCTCTCAAAACGAATGTATTCCACTTCCAAATGGTTTAGTATGGCCCGATAACCCTTTAGTAAGCTTAGTAACACGTTTGAACTGAAATTGACAGATATCAACATCTCTTGTTTTTATGCCTGCAAAATGCTTTTCAGAGCGCCAGAATCACTTTTCGACCAGCAACGTGTTTCTGACCTCACATTGTTGATTTCTCTCAAAACGAATGTATTCCACTTCCAAATGGTTTAGTATGGCCCAATTACCCTTTGGTAAGCTTAGTAACACGTTTGCATCGAAATTGACAGAGATATCAACATTTCTCGTTTTTATGCCTGCAAAATGCTTTTCTGAGCGCTAGAATCACTTTTCGACCAACAACGTGTTTCTGACCTCACATTGTTGATTTCTCTCAAAACGAATGTATTCCACTTCCAAATGGTTTAGTATGGCCCGATAACCCTTTAGTAAGCTTGGTAACACGTTTGAACTGAAATTGACAGATATCAACATCTCTTGTTTTTATGCCTGCAAAATGCTTTTCAGAGCGCCAGAATCACTTTTCGACCAACAACGTGTTTTTGACCTCACATTGTTGATTTCGCTCAAAACTAAAGTATACCACTTCCAAATGGTTTAGTATGGCCCAATAACCATTTAGTAAGCTTAGTAACACATTTGACCTGATATTGACAGATATCAACATCTCTTGTTTTTATGCCTGCGAAATGCTTTTCAGAGCGCCAGAATCACTTTTCGACCAACAACGTGTTTCTGACCTCACATTGTTGATTTCTCTCAAAACGAATGTATTCCACTTCCAAATGGTTTAGTATGGCCCAATTACCCTTTGGTAAGCTTAGTAACACGTTTGCATCGAAATTGACAGGGATATCAACATTTCTCGTTTTTATGCCTGCAAAATGCTTTTCAGAGCGCCAGAATCACTTTTCGACCAACAACGTGTTTCTGACCTCACATTGTTGATTTCTCTCAAAACGAATGTATTCCACTTCCAAATGGTTTAGTTTGGCCCGACAACCCTTTAGTAAGCTTAGTAACACGTTTGAACTGAAATTGACAGATATCAACATCTCTTGTTTTTATGCCTGCGAAATGCTTTTCAGAGCGCCAGAATCACTTTTCGACCAACAACGTGTTTCTGACCTCACATTGTTGATTTCTCTCAAAACGAATGTATTCCACTTCCAAATGGTTTAGTATGGCCCAATTACCCTTTGGTAAGCTTAGTAACACGTTTGCATCGAAATTGACAGAGATATCAACATTTCTTGTTTTTATGCCTGCAAAATGCTTTTCAGAGCGCCAGAATCACTTATCGACCAACAATGTGTTTTTGACCTTACATTGTTGATTTTGCTCAAAACGAATGTATTCCACTTCCAAATGGTTTAGTATGGCCCAATAACCCTTTAGTAAGCTTAGTAACACGTTTGAACTGAAATTGACAGATATCAACATCTCTTGTTTTTATGCCTGCAAAATGCTTTTCAGAGCGCCAGAATCACTTTTCGACTAACAACGTGTTTTTGACCTCACATTGTTGATTTCGCTCAAAACTAAAGTATACCACTTCCAAATGGTTTAGTATGGCCCGATAACCCTTTAGTAAGCTTAGCAACACGTTTGAACTGAAATTGACGGATATCAACATCTCTTGTTTTTATGCCTGCAAAATGCTTTTCAGAGCGCCAGAATCACTTTTCGACCAACAACGTGTTTCTGACCTCACATTGTTGATTTCTCTCAAAACGAATGTATTCCACTTCCAAATGGTTTAGTATGGCCCGATAACCCTTTAGTAAGCTTAGCAACACGTTTGAACTGAAATTGACAGATATCAACATCTCTTGTTTTTATGCCTGCAAAATGCTTTTCAGAGCGCCAGAATCACTTTTCGACCAACAACGTGTTTCTGACCTCACATTGTTGATTTCTCTCAAAACGAATGTATTCCACTTCCAAATGGTTTAGTATGGCCCAATTACCCTTTGGTAAGCTTAGTAACACGTTTGCGTCGAAATTGACAGAGATATCAACATTTCTTGTTTTTATGCCTGCAAAATGCTTTTCAGAGCGCCAGAATCACTTTTCGACTAACAACGTGTTTTTGACCTCACATTGTTGATTTCGCTCAAAACTAAAGTACACCACTTCCAAATGGTTTAGTATGGCCCGATAACCCTTTAGTAAGCTTAGCAACACGTTTGAACTGAAATTGACAGATATCAACATCTCTTGTTTTTATGCCTGCAAAATGCTTTTCAGAGCGCCAGAATCACTTTTCGACCAACAACGTGTTTCTGACCTCACATTGTTGATTTCTCTCAAAACGAATGTATTCCACTTCCAAATGGTTTAGTATGGCCCAATTACCCGTTGGTAAGCTTAGTAACACGTTTGCATCGAAATTGACAGATATCAACATTTCTTGTTTTTATTCCTGCAAAATGCTTTTCAGAGCGCCAGAATCACTTATCGACCAACAATGTGTTTTTGACCTTACATTGTTGATTTTGCTCAAAACGAATGTATTCCACTTCCAAATGGTTTAGTATGGCCCGATAACCCTTTAGTAAGCTTAGCAACACGTTTGAACTGAAATTGACAGATATCAACATCTCTTGTTTTTATGCCTGCAAAATGCTTTCCAGAGCGCCAGAATCACTTTTCGACCAACAACGTGTTTCTGACCTC
Organism: Gadus macrocephalus; assembly: GCF_031168955.1. Classification (NCBI taxonomy): domain Eukaryota; kingdom Metazoa; phylum Chordata; class Actinopteri; order Gadiformes; family Gadidae; genus Gadus; species Gadus macrocephalus. The sequence continues at coordinate 26,979,132 of NC_082397.1, forward strand.
ACATTGTTGATTTCTCTCAAAACGAATGTATTCCACTTCCAAATGGTTTAGTATGGCCCAATTACCCTTTGGTAAGCTTAGTAACACGTTTGCATCGAAATTTACAGAGATATCAACATTTCTTGTTTTTATGCCTGCAAAATGCTTTTCGGAGCGCCAGAATCACTTATCGACCAACAATGTGTTTTTGACCTTACATTGTTGATTTTGCTCAAAACGAATGTATTCCACTTCCAAATGGATTAGTATGGCCCAATAACCCTTTAGTAAGCTTAGTAACACGTTTGAACTGAAATTGACAGATATCAACATCTCTTGTTTTTATGCCTGCAAAATGCTTTTCAGAGCGCCAGAATCACTTTTCGACCAACAACGTGTTTTTGACCTCACATTGTTGATTTCGCTCAAAACTAAAGTATACCACTTCCAAATGGTTTAGTATGGCCCAATAACCCTTTAGTAAGCTTAGTAACACGTTTGAACTGAAATTGACAGATATCAACATTTCTTATTTTTATGCCTGCAAAATGCTTTTCAGAGCGCCAGAATCACTTTTCGACCAACAACGTGTTTCTGACCTCACATTGTTGATTTGTCTCAAAACGAATGTATTCCACTTCCAAATGGTTTAGTATGGCCCGATAACCCTTTAGTAAGCTTAGCAACACGTTTGAACTGAAATTGACAGACATCAACATCTCTTGTTTTTATGCCTGCAAAATGCTTTTCAGAGCGCCAGAATCACTTTTCGACCAACAACGTGTTTCTGACCTCACATTGTTGATTTCTCTCAAAACGAATGTATTCCACTTCCAAATGGTTTAGTATGGCCCAATTACCCTTTGGTAAGCTTAGTAACACGTTTGCATCGAAATTTACAGAGATATCAACATTTCTTGTTTTTATGCCTGCAAAATGCTTTTCGGAGCGCCAGAATCACTTATCGACCAACAATGTGTTTTTGACCTTACATTGTTGATTTTGCTCAAAACGAATGTATTCCACTTCCAAATGGTTTAGTATGGCCCAATAACCCTTTAGTAAGCTTAGTAACACGTTTGAACTGAAATTGACAGATATCAACATCTCTTGTTTTTATGCCTGCAAAATGCTTTTCAGAGCGCCAGAATCACTTTTCGACCAACAACGTGTTTTTGACCTCACATTGTTGATTTCGCTCAAAACTAAAGTATACCACTTCCAAATGGTTTAGTATGGCCCAATAACCCTTTAGTAAGCTTAGTAACACGTTTGAACTGAAATTGACAGATATCAACATTTCTTATTTTTATGCCTGCAAAATGCTTTTCAGAGCGCCAGAATCACTTTTCGACCAACAACGTGTTTCTGACCTCACAATGTTGATTTCTCTCAAAACGAATGTATTCCACTTCCAAATGGTTTAGTATGGCCCGATAACCCTTTAGTAAGCTTAGCAACACGTTTGAACTGAAATTGACAGATATCAACATCTCTTGTTTTTATGCCTGCAAAATGCTTTTCAGAGCGCCAGAATCACTTTTCGACCAACAACGTGTTTCTGACCTCACATTGTTGATTTCTCTCAAAACGAATGTATTCCACTTCCAAATGGTTTAGTATGGCCCAATTACCCTTTGGTAAGCTTAGTTACACGTTTGCGTCGAAATTGACAGAGATATCAACATTTCTTGTTTTTATGCCTGCAAAATGCTTTTCAGAGCGCCAGAATCACTTATCGACCAACAATGTGTTTTTGACCTTACATTGTGGATTTTGCTCAAAACGAATGTATTCCACTTCCAAATGGTTTAGTATGGCCCAATAACCCTTTAGTAAGCTTAGTAACACGTTTGAACTGAAATTGACAGATATCAACATCTCTTGTTTTTATGCCTGCAAAATGCTTTTCAGAGCGCCAGAATCACTTTTCGACCAACAACGTGTTTTTGACCTCACATTGTTGATTTCGCTCAAAACTAAAGTATACCACTTCCAAATGGTTTAGTATGGCCCAATAACCCTTTAGTAAGCTTAGTAACACGTTTGAACTGAAATTGACAGATATCAACATTTCTTATTTTTATGCCTGCAAAATGCTTTTCAGAGCGCCAGAATCACTTTTCGACCAACAACGTGTTTCTGACCTCACATTGTTGATTTCTCTCAAAACGAATGTATTCCACTTCCAAATGGTTTAGTATGGCCCGATAACCCTTTAGTAAGCTTAGCAACACGTTTGAACTGAAATTGACAGATATCAACATCGCTTGTTTTTATGCCTGCAAAATGCTTTTCAGAGCGCCAGAATCACTTTTCGACCAACAACGTGTTTCTGACCTCACATTGTTGATTTCTCTCAAAACGAATGTATTCCACTTCCAAATGGTTTAGTATGGCCCAATTACCCTTTGGTAAGCTTAGTAACACGTTTGCGTCGAAATTGACAGAGATATCAACATTTCTTGTTTTTATGCCTGCAAAATGCTTTTCAGAGCGCCAGAATCACTTATCGACCAACAATGTGTTTTTGACCTTACATTGTGGATTTTGCTCAAAACGAATGTATTCCACTTCCAAATGGTTTAGTATGGCCCAATAACCCTTTAGTAAGCTTAGTAACACGTTTGAATTGAAATTGACAGATATCAACATCTCTTGTTTTTATGCCTGCAAAATGCTTTTCAGAGCGCCAGAATCACTTTTCGACCAACAACGTGTTTCTGACCTCACATTGTTGATTTCGCTCAAAACTAAAGTATACCACTTCCAAATGGTTTAGTATGGCCCGATAACCCTTTAGTAAGCTTAGCAACACGTTTGAACTGAAATTGACAGATATCAACATCTCTTGTTTTTATGCCTGCAAAATGCTTTTCAGAGCGCCAGAATCACTTTTCGACCAACAACGTGTTTCTGACCTCACATTGTTGATTTCTCTCAAAACGAATGTATTCCACTTCCAAATGGTTTAGTATGGCCCAATTACCCTTTGGTAAGCTTAGTAACACGTTTGCATCGAAATTGACAGAGATATCAACATTTCTTGTTTTTATTCCTGCAAAATGCTTTTCAGAGCGCCAGAATCACTTATCGACCAACAATGTGTTTTTGACCTTACATTGTTGATTTTGCTCAAAACGAATGTATTCCACTTCCAAATGGTTTAGTATGGCCCGATAACCCTTTAGTAAGCTTAGTAACACGTTTGAACTGAAATTGACAGATATCAACATCTCTTGTTTTTATGCCTGCAAAATGCTTTTCAGAGCGCCAGAATCACTTTTCGACTAACAACTTGTTTTTGACCTCACATTGTTGATTTCGCTCAAAACTAAAGTATACCACTTCCAAATGGTTTAGTATGGCCCGATAACCCTTTAGTAAGCTTAGCAACACGTTTGAACTGAAATTGACAGATATCAACATCTCTTGTTTTTATGCCTGCAAAATGCTTTTCAGAGCGCCAGAATCACTTTTCGACCAACAACGTGTTTTTGACCTCACATTGTTGATTTCGCTCAAAACTAAAGTATACCACTTCCAAATGGTTTAGTATGGCCCAATAACCCTTTAGTAAGCTTAGTAACACGTTTGAACTGGAATTGACAGATATCAACATTTCTTATTTTTATGCCTGCAAAATGCTTTTCAGAGCGCCAGAATCACTTTTCGACCAACAACGTGTTTCTGACCTCACATTGTTGATTTGTCTCAAAACGAATGTATTCCACTTCCAAATGGTTTAGTATGGCCCGATAACCCTTTAGTAAGCTTAGCAACACGTTTGAACTGAAATTGACAGATATCAACATCTCTTGTTTTTATGCCTGCAAAATGCTTTTCAGAGCGCCAGAATCACTTTTCGACCAACAACGTGTTTCTGACCTCACATTGTTGATTTCTCTCAAAACGAATGTATTCCACTTCCAAATGGTTTAGTATGGCCCAATTACCCTTTGGTAAGCTTAGTAACACGTTTGCATCGAAATTTACAGAGATATCAACATTTCTTGTTTTTATGCCTGCAAAATGCTTTTCGGAGCGCCAGAATCACTTATCGACCAACAATGTGTTTTTGACCTTACATTGTTGATTTTGCTCAAAACGAATGTATTCCACTTCCAAATGGTTTAGTATGGCCCAATAACCCTTTAGTAAGCTTAGTAACACGTTTGAACTGAAATTGACAGATATCAACATCTCTTGTTTTTATGCCTGCAAAATGCTTTTCAGAGCGCCAGAATCACTTTTCGACCAACAACGTGTTTTTGACCTCACATTGTTGATTTCGCTCAAAACTAAAGTATACCACTTCCAAATGGTTTAGTATGGCCCAATAACCCTTTAGTAAGCTTAGTAACACGTTTGAACTGAAATTGACAGATATCAACATTTCTTATTTTTATGCCTGCAAAATGCTTTTCAGAGCGCCAGAATCACTTTTCGACCAACAACGTGTTTCTGACCTCACATTGTTGATTTCTCTCAAAACGAATGTATTCCACTTCCAAATGGTTTAGTATGGCCCGATAACCCTTTAGTAAGCTTAGTTACACGTTTGCGTCGAAATTGACAGAGATATCAACATTTCTTGTTTTTATGCCTGCAAAATGCTTTTCAGAGCGCCAGAATCACTTATCGACCAACAATGTGTTTTTGACCTTACATTGTGGATTTTGCTCAAAACGAATGTATTCCACTTCCAAATGGTTTAGTATGGCCCAATAACCCTTTAGTAAGCTTAGTAACACGTTTGAACTGAAATTGACAGATATCAACATCTCTTGTTTTTATGCCTGCAAAATGCTTTTCAGAGCGCCAGAATCACTTTTCGACCAACAACGTGTTTTTGACCTCACATTGTTGATTTCGCTCAAAACTAAAGTATACCACTTCCAAATGGTTTAGTATGGCCCAATAACCCTTTAGTAAGCTTAGTAACACGTTTGAACTGAAATTGACAGATATCAACATTTCTTATTTTTATGCCTGCAAAATGCTTTTCAGAGCGCCAGAATCACTTTTCGACCAACAACGTGTTTCTGACCTCACATTGTTGATTTCTCTCAAAACGAATGTATTCCACTTCCAAATGGTTTAGTATGGCCCGATAACCCTTTAGTAAGCTTAGCAACACGTTTGAACTGAAATTGACAGATATCAACATCGCTTGTTTTTATGCCTGCAAAATGCTTTTCAGAGCGCCAGAATCACTTTTCGACCAACAACGTGTTTCTGACCTCACATTGTTGATTTCTCTCAAAACGAATGTATTCCACTTCCAAATGGTTTAGTATGGCCCAATTACCCTTTGGTAAGCTTAGTAACACGTTTGCGTCGAAATTGACAGAGATATCAACATTTCTTGTTTTTATGCCTGCAAAATGCTTTTCAGAGCGCCAGAATCACTTATCGACCAACAATGTGTTTTTGACCTTACATTGTGGATTTTGCTCAAAACGAATGTATTCCACTTCCAAATGGTTTAGTATGGCCCAATAACCCTTTAGTAAGCTTAGTAACACGTTTGAACTGAAATTGACAGATATCAACATCTCTTGTTTTTATGCCTGCAAAATGCTTTTCAGAGCGCCAGAATCACTTTTCGACCAACAACGTGTTTTTGACCTCACATTGTTGATTTCGCTCAAAACTAAAGTATACCACTTCCAAATGGTTTAGTATGGCCCAATAACCCTTTAGTAAGCTTAGTAACACGTTTGAATTGAAATTGACAGATATCAACATCTCTTGTTTTTATGCCTGCAAAATGCTTTTCAGAGCGCCAGAATCACTTTTCGACCAACAACGTGTTTCTGACCTCACATTGTTGATTTCTCTCAAAACGAATGTATTCCACTTCCAAATGGTTTAGTATGGCCCGATAACCCTTTAGTAAGCTTAGTAACACGTTTGAACTGAAATTGACAGATATCAACATCTCTTGTTTTTATGCCTGCAAAATGCTTTTCAGAGCGCCAGAATCACTTTTCGACTAACAACTTGTTTTTGACCTCACATTGTTGATTTCGCTCAAAACTAAAGTATACCACTTCCAAATGGTTTAGTATGGCCCGATAACCCTTTAGTAAGCTTAGCAACACGTTTGAACTGAAATTGACAGATATCAACATCTCTTGTTTTTATGCCTGCAAAATGCTTTTCAGAGCGCCAGAATCACTTTTCGACCAACAACGTGTTTCTGACCTCACATTGTTGATTTCTCTCAAAACGAATGTATTCCACTTCCAAATGGTTTAGTATGGCCCAATTACCCTTTGGTAAGCTTAGTAACACGTTTGCATCGAAATTGACAGAGATATCAACATTTCTTGTTTTTATTCCTGCAAAATGCTTTTCAGAGCGCCAGAATCACTTTTCGACCAACAACGTGTTTCTGACCTCACATTGTTGATTTCTCTCAAAACGAATGTATTCCACTTCCAAATGGTTTAGTATGGCCCAATTACCCTTTGGTAAGCTTAGTAACACGTTTGCATCGAAATTGACAGAGATATCAACATTTCTCGTTTTTATGCCTGCAAAATGCTTTTCTGAGCGCTAGAATCACTTTTCGACCAACAACGTGTTTCTGACCTCACATTGTTGATTTCTCTCAAAACGAATGTATTCCACTTCCAAATGGTTTAGTATGGCCCAATAACCCTTTAGTAAGCTTAGTAACACGTTTGAACTGAAATTGACAGATATCAACATCTCTTGTTTTTATGCCTGCAAAATGCTTTTCAGAGCGCCAGAATCACTTTTCGACCAACAACGTGTTTCTGACCTCACATTGTTGATTTCTCTCAAAACGAATGTATTCCACTTCCAAATGGTTTAGTATGGCCCAATTACCCTTTGGTAAGCTTAGTAACACGTTTGCATCGAAATTGACAGAGATATCAACATTTCTTGTTTTTATTCCTGCAAAATGCTTTTCAGAGCGCCAGAATCACTTATCGACCAACAATGTGTTTTTGACCTTACGTTGTTGATTTTGCTCAAAACGAATGTATTCCACTTCCAAATGGTTTAGTATGGCCCGATAACCCTTTAGTAAGCTTAGTAACACGTTTGAACTGAAATTGACAGATATCAACATCTCTTGTTTTTATGCCTGCAAAATGCTTTTCAGAGCGCCAGAATCACTTTTCGACCAACAACGTGTTTCTGACCTCACATTGTTGATTTCTCTCAAAACGAATGTATTCCACTTCCAAATGGTTTAGTATGGCCCAATTACCCTTTGGTAAGCTTAGTTACACGTTTGCGTCGAAATTGACAGAGATATCAACATTTCTTGTTTTTATGCCTGCAAAATGCTTTTCAGAGCGCCAGAATCACTTATCGACCAACAATGTGTTTTTGACCTTACATTGTGGATTTTGCTCAAAACGAATGTATTCCACTTCCAAATGGTTTAGTATGGCCCAATAACCCTTTAGTAAGCTTAGTAACACGTTTGAACTGAAATTGACAGATATCAACATCTCTTGTTTTTATGCCTGCAAAATGCTTTTCAGAGCGCCAGAATCACTTTTCGACTAACAACTTGTTTTTGACCTCACATTGTTGATTTCGCTCAAAACTAAAGTATACCACTTCCAAATGGTTTAGTATGGCCCGATAACCCTTTAGTAAGCTTAGCAACACGTTTGAACTGAAATTGACAGATATCAACATCTCTTGTTTTTATGCCTGCAAAATGCATTTCAGAGCGCCAGAATCACTTTTCGACCAACAACGTGTTTCTGACCTCACATTGTTGATTTCTCTCAAAACGAATGTATTCCACTTCCAAATGGTTTAGTATGGCCCAATTACCCTTTGGTAAGCTTAGTAACACGTTTGCATCGAAATTGACAGAGATATCAACATTTCTTGTTTTTATTCCTGCAAAATGCTTTTCAGAGCGCCAGAATCACTTTTCGACCAACAACGTGTTTCTGACCTCACATTGTTGATTTCTCTCAAAACGAATGTATTCCACTTCCAAATGGTTTAGTATGGCCCAATTACCCTTTGGTAAGCTTAGTAACACGTTTGCATCGAAATTGACAGAGATATCAACATTTCTCGTTTTTATGCCTGCAAAATGCTTTTCTGAGCGCTAGAATCACTTTTCGACCAACAACGTGTTTCTGACCTCACATTGTTGATTTCTCTCAAAACGAATGTATTCCACTTCCAAATGGTTTAGTATGGCCCAATAACCCTTTAGTAAGCTTAGTAACACGTTTGAACTGAAATTGACAGATATCAACATCTCTTGTTTTTATGCCTGCAAAATGCTTTTCAGAGCGCCAGAATCACTTTTCGACCAACAACGTGTTTCTGACCTCACATTGTTGATTTCTCTCAAAACGAATGTATTCCACTTCCAAATGGTTTAGTATGGCCCAATTACCCTTTGGTAAGCTTAGTAACACGTTTGCATCGAAATTGACAGAGATATCAACATTTCTTGTTTTTATTCCTGCAAAATGCTTTTCAGAGCGCCAGAATCACTTATCGACCAACAATGTGTTTTTGACCTTACGTTGTTGATTTTGCTCAAAACGAATGTATTCCACTTCCAAATGGTTTAGTATGGCCCGATAACCCTTTAGTAAGCTTAGTAACACGTTTGAACTGAAATTGACAGATATCAACATCTCTTGTTTTTATGCCTGCAAAATGCTTTTCAGAGCGCCAGAATCACTTTTCGACCAACAACGTGTTTCTGACCTCACATTGTTGATTTCTCTCAAAACGAATGTATTCCACTTCCAAATGGTTTAGTATGGCCCAATTACCCTTTGGTAAGCTTAGTTACACGTTTGCGTCGAAATTGACAGAGATATCAACATTTCTTGTTTTTATGCCTGCAAAATGCTTTTCAGAGCGCCAGAATCACTTATCGACCAACAATGTGTTTTTGACCTTACATTGTGGATTTTGCTCAAAACGAATGTATTCCACTTCCAAATGGTTTAGTATGGCCCAATAACCCTTTAGTAAGCTTAGTAACACGTTTGAACTGAAATTGACAGATATCAACATCTCTTGTTTTTATGCCTGCAAAATGCTTTTCAGAGCGCCAGAATCACTTTTCGACTAACAACTTGTTTTTGACCTCACATTGTTGATTTCGCTCAAAACTAAAGTATACCACTTCCAAATGGTTTAGTATGGCCCGATAACCCTTTAGTAAGCTTAGCAACACGTTTGAACTGAAATTGACAGATATCAACATCTCTTGTTTTTATGCCTGCAAAATGCATTTCAGAGCGCCAGAATCACTTTTCGACCAACAACGTGTTTCTGACCTCACATTGTTGATTTCTCTCAAAACGAATGTATTCCACTTCCAAATGGTTTAGTATGGCCCAATTACCCTTTGGTAAGCTTAGTAACACGTTTGCATCGAAATTGACAGAGATATCAACATTTCTTGTTTTTATTCCTGCAAAATGCTTTTCAGAGCGCCAGAATCACTTTTCGACCAACAACGTGTTTCTGACCTCACATTGTTGATTTCTCTCAAAACGAATGTATTCCACTTCCAAATGGTTTAGTATGGCCCAATTACCCTTTGGTAAGCTTAGTAACACGTTTGCATCGAAATTGACAGAGATATCAACATTTCTCGTTTTTATGCCTGCAAAATGCTTTTCTGAGCGCTAGAATCACTTTTCGACCAACAACGTGTTTCTGACCTCACATTGTTGATTTCTCTCAAAACGAATGTATTCCACTTCCAAATGGTTTAGTATGGCCCAATAACCCTTTAGTAAGCTTAGTAACACGTTTGAACTGAAATTGACAGATATCAACATCTCTTGTTTTTATGCCTGCAAAATGCTTTTCAGAGCGCCAGAATCACTTTTCGACCAACAACGTGTTTCTGACCTCACATTGTTGATTTCTCTCAAAACGAATGTATTCCACTTCCAAATGGTTTAGTATGGCCCAATTACCCTTTGGTAAGCTTAGTAACACGTTTGCATCGAAATTGACAGAGATATCAACATTTCTTGTTTTTATTCCTGCAAAATGCTTTTCAGAGCGCCAGAATCACTTATCGACCAACAATGTGTTTTTGACCTTACGTTGTTGATTTTGCTCAAAACGAATGTATTCCACTTCCAAATGGTTTAGTATGGCCCGATAACCCTTTAGTAAGCTTAGTAACACGTTTGAACTGAAATTGACAGATATCAACATCTCTTGTTTTTATGCCTGCAAAATGCTTTTCAGAGCGCCAGAATCACTTTTCGACCAACAACGTGTTTCTGACCTCACATTGTTGATTTCTCTCAAAACGAATGTATTCCACTTCCAAATGGTTTAGTATGGCCCGATAACCCTTTAGTAAGCTTAGCAACACGTTTGAACTGAAATTGACAGATATCAACATCTCTTGTTTTTATGCCTGCAAAATGCTTTTCAGAGCGCCAAAATCACTTTTCGACCAACAACGTGTTTCTGACCTCACATTGTTGATTTCTCTCAAAACGAATGTATTCCACTTCCAAATGGTTTAGTATGGCCCAATTACCCTTTGGTAAGCTTAGTTACACGTTTGCGTCGAAATTGACAGAGATATCAACATTTCTTGTTTTTATGCCTGCAAAATGCTTTTCAGAGCGCCAGAATCACTTATCGACCAACAATGTGTTTTTGACCTTACATTGTGGATTTTGCTCAAAACGAATGTATTCCACTTCCAAATGGTTTAGTATGGCCCAATAACCCTTTAGTAAGCTTAGTAACACGTTTGAACTGAAATTGACAGATATCAACATCTCTTGTTTTTATGCCTGCAAAATGCTTTTCAGAGCGCCAGAATCACTTTTCGACTAACAACTTGTTTTTGACCTCACATTGTTGATTTCGCTCAAAACTAAAGTATACCACTTCCAAATGGTTTAGTATGGCCCGATAACCCTTTAGTAAGCTTAGCAACACGTTTGAACTGAAATTGACAGATATCAACATCTCTTGTTTTTATGCCTGCAAAATGCATTTCAGAGCGCCAGAATCACTTTTCGACCAACAACGTGTTTCTGACCTCACATTGTTGATTTCTCTCAAAACGAATGTATTCCACTTCCAAATGGTTTAGTATGGCCCAATTACCCTTTGGTAAGCTTAGTAACACGTTTGCATCGAAATTGACAGAGATATCAACATTTCTCGTTTTTATGCCTGCAAAATGCTTTTCAGAGCGCTAGAATCACTTTTCGACCAACAACGTGTTTCTGACCTCACATTGTTGATTTCTCTCAAAACGAATGTATTCCACTTCCAAATGGTTTAGTATGGCCCAATAACCCTTTAGTAAGCTTAGTAACACGTTTGAACTGAAATTGACAGATATCAACATCTCTTGTTTTTATGCCTGCAAAATGCTTTTCAGAGCGCCAGAATCACTTTTCGACCAACAACGTGTTTTTGACCTCACATTGTTGATTTCGCTCAAAACTAAAGTATACCACTTCCAAATGGTTTAGTATGGCCCAATAACCCTTTAGTAAGCTTAGTAACACGTTTGAATTGAAATTGACAGATATCAACATCTCTTGTTTTTATGCCTGCAAAATGCTTTTCAGAGCGCCAGAATCACTTTTCGACCAACAACGTGTTTCAGACCTCACATTGTTGATTTCTCTCAAAACGAATGTATTCCACTTCCAAATGGTTTAGTATGGCCCGATAACCCTTTAGTAAGCTTAGTAACACGTTTGAACTGAAATTGACAGATATCAACATCTCTTGTTTTTATGCCTGCAAAATGCTTTTCAGAGCGCCAGAATCACTTTTCGACTAACAACTTGTTTTTGACCTCACATTGTTGATTTCGCTCAAAACTAAAGTATACCACTTCCAAATGGTTTAGTATGGCCCGATAACCCTTTAGTAAGCTTAGCAACACGTTTGAACTGAAATTGACAGATATCAACATCTCTTGTTTTTATGCCTGCAAAATGCTTTTCAGAGCGCCAGAATCACTTTTCGACCAACAACGTGTTTCTGACCTCACATTGTTGATTTCTCTCAAAACGAATGTATTCCACTTCCAAATGGTTTAGTATGGCCCAATTACCCTTTGGTAAGCTTAGTAACACGTTTGCATCGAAATTGACAGAGATATCAACATTTCTTGTTTTTATTCCTGCAAAATGCTTTTCAGAGCGCCAGAATCACTTATCGACCAACAATGTGTTTTTGACCTTACATTGTTGATTTTGCTCAAAACGAATGTATTCCACTTCCAAATGGTTTAGTATGGCCCGATAACCCTTTAGTAAGCTTAGTAACACGTTTGAACTGAAATTGACAGATATCAACATCTCTTGTTTTTATGCCTGCAAAATGCTTTTCAGAGCGCCAGAATCACTTTTCGACTAACAACTTGTTTTTGACCTCACATTGTTGATTTCGCTCAAAACTAAAGTATACCACTTCCAAATGGTTTAGTATGGCCCGATAACCCTTTGGTAAGCTTAGTAACACGTTTGCATCGAAATTGACAGAGATATCAACATTTCTCGTTTTTATGCCTGCAAAATGCTTTTCAGAGCGCCAGAATCAATTTTCGACCAACAACGTGTTTCTGACCTCACATTGTTGATTTCTCTCAAAACGAATGTATTCCACTTCCAAATGGTTTAGTATGGCCCGATAACCCTTTAGTAAGCTTAGCAACACGTTTGAACTGAAATTGACAGATATCAACATCTCTTGTTTTTATGCCTGCAAAATGCTTTTCAGAGCGCCAGAATCACTTTTCGACCAACAACGTGTTTCTGACCTCACATTGTTGATTTCTCTCAAAACGAATGTATTCCACGTCCAAATGGTTTAGTATGGCCCAATTACCCTTTGGTAAGCTTAGTAACACGTTTGCGTCGAAATTGACAGAGATATCAACATTTCTTGTTTTTATGCCTGCAAAATGCTTTTCAGAGCGCCAGAATCACTTATCGACCAACAATGTGTTTTTGACCTTACATTGTGGATTTTGCTCAAAACGAATGTATTCCACTTCCAAATGGTTTAGTATGGCCCAATAACCCTTTAGTAAGCTTAGTAACACGTTTGAACTGAAATTGACAGATATCAACATCTCTTGTTTTTATGCCTGCAAAATGCTTTTCAGAGCGCCAGAATCACTTTTCGACCAACAACGTGTTTTTGACCTCACATTGTTGATTTCGCTCAAAACTAAAGTATACCACTTCCAAATGGTTTAGTATGGCCCGATAACCCTTTAGTAAGCTTAGCAACACGTTTGAACTGAAATTGACATATATCAACATCTCTTGTTTTTATGCCTGCAAAATGCTTTTCAGAGCGCCAGAATCACTTTTCGACCAACAACGTGTTTCTGACCTCACATTGCTGATTTCTCTCAAAACGAATGTATTCCACTTCCAAATGGTTTAGTATGGCCCAATTACCCTTTGGTAAGCTTAGTAACACGTTTGCATCGAAATTGACAGAGATATCAACATTTCTTGTTTTTATTCCTGCAAAATGCTTTTCAGAGCGCCAGAATCACTTATCGACCAACAATGTGTTTTTGACCTTACATTGTTGATTTTGCTCAAAACGAATGTATTCCACTTCCAAATGGTTTAGTATGGCCCGATAACCCTTTAGTAAGCTTAGTAACACGTTTGAACTGAAATTGACAGATATCAACATCTCTTGTTTTTATGCCTGCAAAATGCTTTTCAGAGCGCCAGAATCACTTTTCGACTAACAACTTGTTTTTGACCTCACATTGTTGATTTCGCTCAAAACCAAAGTATACCACTTCCAAATGGTTTAGTATGGCCCGATAACCCTTTGGTAAGCTTAGTAACACGTTTGCATCGAAATTGACAGAGATATCAACATTTCTCGTTTTTATGCCTGCAAAATGCTTTTCAGAGCGCCAGAATCAATTTTCGACCAACAACGTGTTTCTGACCTCACATTGTTGATTTCTCTCAAAACGAATGTATTCCACTTCCAAATGGTTTAGTATGGCCCGATAACCCTTTAGTAAGCTTAGCAACACGTTTGAACTGAAATTGACAGATATCAACATCTCTTGTTTTTATGCCTGCAAAATGCTTTTCAGAGCGCCAGAATCACTTTTCGACCAACAACGTGTTTCTGACCTCACATTGTTGATTTCTCTCAAAACGAATGTATTCCACTTCCAAATGGTTTAGTATGGCCCAATTACCCTTTGGTAAGCTTAGTAACACGTTTGCATCGAAATTTACAGAGATATCAACATTTCTTGTTTTTATGCCTGCAAAATGCTTTTCGGAGCGCCAGAATCACTTATCGACCAACAATGTGTTTTTGACCTTACATTGTTGATTTTGCTCAAAACGAATGTATTCCACTTCCAAATGGTTTAGTATGGCCCAATAACGCTTTAGTAAGCTTAGTAACACGTTTGAACTGAAATTGACAGATATCAACATCTCTTGTTTTTATGCCTGCAAAATGCTTTTCAGAGCGCCAGAATCACTTTTCGACCAACAACGTGTTTTTGACCTCACATTGTTGATTTCGCTCAAAACTAAAGTATACCACTTCCAAATGGTTTAGTATGGCCCAATAACCCTTTATTAAGCTTAGTAACACGTTTGAACTGAAATTGACAGATATCAACATTTCTTATTTTTATGCCTGCAAGATGCTTTTCAGAGCGCCAGAATCACTTTTCGACCAACAACGTGTTTCTGACCTCACATTGTTGATTTCTCTCAAAACGAATGTATTCCACTTCCAAATGGTTTAGTATGGCCCAATTACCCTTTGGTAAGCTTAGTAACACGTTTGCGTCGAAATTGACAGAGATATCAACATTTCTTGTTTTTATGCCTGCAAAATGCTTTTCAGAGCGCCAGAATCACTTATCGACCAACAATGTGTTTTTGACCTTACATTGTGGATTTTGCTCAAAACGAATGTATTCCACTTCCAAATGGTTTAGTATGGCCCAATAACCCTTTAGTAAGCTTAGTAACACGTTTGAACTGAAATTGACAGATATCAACATCTCTTGTTTTTATGCCTGCAAAATGCTTTTCAGAGCGCCAGAATCACTTTTCGACCAACAACGTGTTTTTGACCTCACATTGTTGATTTCGCTCAAAACTAAAGTATACCACTTCCAAATGGTTTAGTATGGCCCAATAACCCTTTAGTAAGCTTAGTAACACGTTTGAATTGAAATTGACAGATATCAACATCTCTTGTTTTTATGCCTGCAAAATGCTTTTCAGAGCGCCAGAATCACTTTTCGACCAACAACGTGTTTCTGACCTCACATTGTTGATTTCTCTCAAAACGAATGTATTCCACTTCCAAATGGTTTAGTATGGCCCGATAACCCTTTAGTAAGCTTAGTAACACGTTTGAACTGAAATTGACAGATATCAACATCTCTTGTTTTTATGCCTGCAAAATGCTTTTCAGAGCGCCAGAATCACTTTTCGACTAACAACTTGTTTTTGACCTCACATTGTTGATTTCGCTCAAAACTAAAGTATACCACTTCCAAATGGTTTAGTATGGCCCGATAACCCTTTAGTAAGCTTAGCAACACGTTTGAACTGAAATTGACAGATATCAACATCTCTTGTTTTTATGCCTGCAAAATGCTTTTCAGAGCGCCAGAATCACTTTTCGACCAACAACGTGTTTCTGACCTCACATTGTTGATTTCTCTCAAAACGAATGTATTCCACTTCCAAATGGTTTAGTATGGCCCAATTACCCTTTGGTAAGCTTAGTAACACGTTTGCATCGAAATTGACAGAGATATCAACATTTCTCGTTTTTATGCCTGCAAAATGCTTTTCTGAGCGCTAGAATCACTTTTCGACCAAAAACGTGTTTCTGACCTCACATTGTTGATTTCTCTCAAAACGAATGTATTCCACTTCCAAATGGTTTAGTATGGCCCAATAACCCTTTAGTAAGCTTAGTAACACGTTTGAACTGAAATTGACAGATATCAACATCTCTTGTTTTTATGCCTGCAAAATGCTTTTCAGAGCGCCAGAATCACTTTTCGACCAACAACGTGTTTCTGACCTCACATTGTTGATTTCTCTCAAAACGAATGTATTCCACTTCCAAATGGTTTAGTATGGCCCAATAACCCTTTAGTAAGCTTAGTAACACGTTTGAATTGAAATTGACAGATATCAACATCTCTTGTTTTTATGCCTGCAAAATGCTTTTCAGAGCGCCAGAATCACTTTTCGACCAACAACGTGTTTCTGACCTCACATTGTTGATTTCTCTCAAAACGAATGTATTCCACTTCCAAATGGTTTAGTATGGCCCGATAACCCTTTAGTAAGCTTAGTAACACGTTTGAACTGAAATTGACAGATATCAACATCTCTTGTTTTTATGCCTGCAAAATGCTTTTCAGAGCGCCAGAATCACTTTTCGACTAACAACTTGTTTTTGACCTCACATTGTTGATTTCGCTCAAAACTAAAGTATACCACTTCCAAATGGTTTAGTATGGCCCGATAACCCTTTAGTAAGCTTAGCAACACGTTTGAACTGAAATTGACAGATATCAACATCTCTTGTTTTTATGCCTGCAAAATGCTTTTCAGAGCGCCAGAATCACTTTTCGACCAACAACGTGTTTCTGACCTCACATTGTTGATTTCTCTCAAAACGAATGTATTCCACTTCCAAATGGTTTAGTATGGCCCAATTACCCTTTGGTAAGCTTAGTAACACGTTTGCATCGAAATTGACAGAGATATCAACATTTCTCGTTTTTATGCCTGCAAAATGCTTTTCTGAGCGCTAGAATCACTTTTCGACCAAAAACGTGTTTCTGACCTCACATTGTTGATTTCTCTCAAAACGAATGTATTCCACTTCCAAATGGTTTAGTATGGCCCAATAACCCTTTAGTAAGCTTAGTAACACGTTTGAACTGAAATTGACAGATATCAACATCTCTTGTTTTTATGCCTGCAAAATGCTTTTCAGAGCGCCAGAATCACTTTTCGACCAACAACGTGTTTCTGACCTCACATTGTTGATTTCTCTCAAAACGAATGTATTCCACTTCCAAATGGTTTAGTATGGCCCAATTACCCTTTGGTAAGCTTAGTAACACGTTTGCATCGAAATTGACAGAGATATCAACATTTCTTGTTTTTATTCCTGCAAAATGCTTTTCAGAGCGCCAGAATCACTTATCGACCAACAATGTGTTTTTGACCTTACGTTGTTGATTTTGCTCAAAACGAATGTATTCCACTTCCAAATGGTTTAGTATGGCCCGATAACCCTTTAGTAAGCTTAGTAACACGTTTGAACTGAAATTGACAGATATCAACATCTCTTGTTTTTATGCCTGCAAAATGCTTTTCAGAGCGCCAGAATCACTTTTCGACTAACAACTTGTTTTTGACCTCACATTGTTGATTTCGCTCAAAACTAAAGTATACCACTTCCAAATGGTTTAGTATGGCCCAATAACCCTTTAGTAAGCTTAGTAACACGTTTGAATTGTAATTGACAGAAATCAACATCTCTTGTTTTTATGCCTGCAAAATGCTTTTCAGAGCGCCAGAATCACTTTTCGACCAACAACGTGTTTCTGACCTCACATTGTTGATTTCTCTCAAAACGAATGTATTCCACTTCCAAATGGTTTAGTATGGCCCGATAACCCTTTAGTAAGCTTAGTAACACGTTTGAACTGAAATTGACAGATATCAACATCTCTTGTTTTTATGCCTGCAAAATGCTTTTCAGAGCGCCAGAATCACTTTTCGACTAACAACTTGTTTTTGACCTCACATTGTTGATTTCGCTCAAAACTAAAGTATACCACTTCCAAATGGTTTAGTATGGCCCGATAACCCTTTAGTAAGCTTAGCAACACGTTTGAACTGAAATTGACAGATATGAACATCTCTTGTTTTTATGCCTGCAAAATGCTTTTCAGAGCGCCAGAATCACTTTTCGACCAACAACGTGTTTCTGACCTCACATTGTTGATTTCTCTCAAAACGAATGTATTCCACTTCCAAATGGTTTAGTATGGCCCAATTACCCTTTGGTAAGCTTAGTAACACGTTTGCATCGAAATTGACAGAGATATCAACATTTCTTGTTTTTATTCCTGCAAAATGCTTTTCAGAGCGCCAGAATCACTTATCGACCAACAATGTGTTTTTGACCTTACATTGTTGGTAAGCTAAGTAACACGTTTGAACTGAAATTGACAGATATCAACATCTCTTGTTTTTATGCCTGCAAAATGCTTTTCAGAGCGCCAGAATCACTTTTCGACTAACAACTTGTTTTTGACCTCACATTGTTGATTTCGCTCAAAACTAAAGTATACCACTTCCAAATGGTTTAGTATGGCCCGATAACCCTTTAGTAAGCTTAGCAACACGTTTGAACTGAAATTGACAGATATCAACATCTCTTGTTTTTATGCCTGCAAAATGCATTTCAGAGCGCCAGAATCACTTTTCGACCAACAACGTGTTTCTGACCTCACATTGTTGATTTCTCTCAAAACGAATGTATTCCACTTCCAAATGGTTTAGTATGGCCCAATTACCCTTTGGTAAGCTTAGTAACACGTTTGCATCGAAATTGACAGAGATATCAACATTTCTCGTTTTTATGCCTGCAAAATGCTTTTCTGAGCGCTAGAATCACTTTTCGACCAACAACGTGTTTCTGACCTCACATTGTTGATTTCTCTCAAAACGAATGTATTCCACTTCCAAATGGTTTAGTATGGCCCAATAACCCTTTAGTAAGCTTAGTAACACGTTTGAACTGAAATTGACAGATATCAACATCTCTTGTTTTTATGCCTGCAAAATGCTTTTCAGAGCGCCAGAATCACTTTTCGACCAACAACGTGTTTTTGACCTCACATTGTTGATTTCGCTCAAAACTAAAGTATACCACTTCCAAATGGTTTAGTATGGCCCAATAACCCTTTAGTAAGCTTAGTAACACGTTTGAATTGAAATTGACAGA
The DNA here is from genome assembly GCF_031168955.1 of Gadus macrocephalus. Classification (NCBI taxonomy): domain Eukaryota; kingdom Metazoa; phylum Chordata; class Actinopteri; order Gadiformes; family Gadidae; genus Gadus; species Gadus macrocephalus. Next base: position 26,998,158 of record NC_082397.1, read on the forward strand.
TATCAACATCTCTTGTTTTTATGCCTGCAAAATGCTTTTCAGAGCGCCAGAATCACTTTTCGACCAACAACGTGTTTCTGACCTCACATTGTTGATTTCTCTCAAAACGAATGTATTCCACTTCCAAATGGTTTAGTATGGCCCGATAACCCTTTAGTAAGCTTAGTAACACGTTTGAACTGAAATTGACAGATATCAACATCTCTTGTTTTTATGCCTGCAAAATGCTTTTCAGAGCGCCAGAATCACTTTTCGACTAACAACTTGTTTTTGACCTCACATTGTTGATTTCGCTCAAAACTAAAGTATACCACTTCCAAATGGTTTAGTATGGCCCGATAACCCTTTAGTAAGCTTAGCAACACGTTTGAACTGAAATTGACAGATATCAACATCTCTTGTTTTTATGCCTGCAAAATGCTTTTCAGAGCGCCAGAATCACTTTTCGACCAACAACGTGTTTCTGACCTCACATTGTTGATTTCTCTCAAAACGAATGTATTCCACTTCCAAATGGTTTAGTATGGCCCAATTACCCTTTGGTAAGCTTAGTAACACGTTTGCATCGAAATTGACAGAGATATCAACATTTCTTGTTTTTATTCCTGCAAAATGCTTTTCAGAGCGCCAGAATCACTTATCGACCAACAATGTGTTTTTGACCTTACATTGTTGATTTTGCTCAAAACGAATGTATTCCACTTCCAAATGGTTTAGTATGGCCCGATAACCCTTTAGTAAGCTTAGTAACACGTTTGAACTGAAATTGACAGATATCAACATCTCTTGTTTTTATGCCTGCAAAATGCTTTTCAGAGCGCCAGAATCACTTTTCGACTAACAACTTGTTTTTGACCTCACATTGTTCATTTCGCTCAAAACTAAAGTATACCACTTCCAAATGGTTTAGTATGGCCCGATAACCCTTTGGTAAGCTTAGTAACACGTTTGCATCGAAATTGACAGAGATATCAACATTTCTCGTTTTTATGCCTGCAAAATGCTTTTCAGAGCGCCAGAATCAATTTTCGACCAACAACGTGTTTCTGACCTCACATTGTTGATTTCTCTCAAAACGAATGTATTCCACTTCCAAATGGTTTAGTATGGCCCGATAACCCTTTAGTAAGCTTAGCAACACGTTTGAACTGAAATTGACAGATATCAACATCTCTTGTTTTTATGCCTGCAAAATGCTTTTCAGAGCGCCAGAATCACTTTTCGACCAACAACGTGTTTCTGACCTCACATTGTTGATTTCTCTCAAAACGAATGTATTCCACGTCCAAATGGTTTAGTATGGCCCAATTACCCTTTGGTAAGCTTAGTAACACGTTTGCGTCGAAATTGACAGAGATATCAACATTTCTTGTTTTTATGCCTGCAAAATGCTTTTCAGAGCGCCAGAATCACTTATCGACCAACAATGTGTTTTTGACCTTACATTGTGGATTTTGCTCAAAACGAATGTATTCCACTTCCAAATGGTTTAGTATGGCCCAATAACCCTTTAGTAAGCTTAGTAACACGTTTGAACTGAAATTGACAGATATCAACATCTCTTGTTTTTATGCCTGCAAAATGCTTTTCAGAGCGCCAGAATCATTTTTCGACCAACAACGTGTTTTTGACCTCACATTGTTGATTTCGCTCAAAACTAAAGTATACCACTTCCAAATGGTTTAGTATGGCCCGATAACCCTTTAGTAAGCTTAGCAACACGTTTGAACTGAAATTGACATATATCAACATCTCTTGTTTTTATGCCTGCAAAATGCTTTTCAGAGCGCCAGAATCACTTTTCGACCAACAACGTGTTTCTGACCTCACATTGTTGATTTCTCTCAAAACGAATGTATTCCACTTCCAAATGGTTTAGTATGGCCCAATTACCCTTTGGTAAGCTTAGTAACACGTTTGCATCGAAATTGACAGAGATATCAACATTTCTTGTTTTTATTCCTGCAAAATGCTTTTCAGAGCGCCAGAATCACTTATCGACCAACAATGTGTTTTTGACCTTACATTGTTGATTTTGCTCAAAACGAATGTATTCCACTTCCAAATGGTTTAGTATGGCCCGATAACCCTTTAGTAAGCTTAGTAACACGTTTGAACTGAAATTGACAGATATCAACATCTCTTGTTTTTATGCCTGCAAAATGCTTTTCAGAGCGCCAGAATCACTTTTCGACTAACAACTTGTTTTTGACCTCACATTGTTGATTTCGCTCAAAACCAAAGTATACCACTTCCAAATGGTTTAGTATGGCCCGATAACCCTTTGGTAAGCTTAGTAACACGTTTGCATCGAAATTGACAGAGATATCAACATTTCTCGTTTTTATGCCTGCAAAATGCTTTTCAGAGCGCCAGAATCAATTTTCGACCAACAACGTGTTTCTGACCTCACATTGTTGATTTCTCTCAAAACGAATGTATTCCACTTCCAAATGGTTTAGTATGGCCCGATAACCCTTTAGTAAGCTTAGCAACACGTTTGAACTGAAATTGACAGATATCAACATCTCTTGTTTTTATGCCTGCAAAATGCTTTTCAGAGCGCCAGAATCACTTTTCGACCAACAACGTGTTTCTGACCTCACATTGTTGATTTCTCTCAAAACGAATGTATTCCACTTCCAAATGGTTTAGTATGGCCCAATTACCCTTTGGTAAGCTTAGTAACACGTTTGCATCGAAATTTACAGAGATATCAACATTTCTTGTTTTTATGCCTGCAAAATGCTTTTCGGAGCGCCAGAATCACTTATCGACCAACAATGTGTTTTTGACCTTACATTGTTGATTTTGCTCAAAACGAATGTATTCCACTTCCAAATGGTTTAGTATGGCCCAATAACGCTTTAGTAAGCTTAGTAACACGTTTGAACTGAAATTGACAGATATCAACATCTCTTGTTTTTATGCCTGCAAAATGCTTTTCAGAGCGCCAGAATCATTTTTCGACCAACAACGTGTTTTTGACCTCACATTGTTGATTTCGCTCAAAACTAAAGTATACCACTTCCAAATGGTTTAGTATGGCCCGATAACCCTTTAGTAAGCTTAGCAACACGTTTGAACTGAAATTGACATATATCAACATCTCTTGTTTTTATGCCTGCAAAATGCTTTTCAGAGCGCCAGAATCACTTTTCGACCAACAACGTGTTTCTGACCTCACATTGTTGATTTCTCTCAAAACGAATGTATTCCACTTCCAAATGGTTTAGTATGGCCCAATTACCCTTTGGTAAGCTTAGTAACACGTTTGCATCGAAATTGACAGAGATATCAACATTTCTTGTTTTTATTCCTGCAAAATGCTTTTCAGAGCGCCAGAATCACTTATCGACCAACAATGTGTTTTTGACCTTACATTGTTGATTTTGCTCAAAACGAATGTATTCCACTTCCAAATGGTTTAGTATGGCCCGATAACCCTTTAGTAAGCTTAGTAACACGTTTGAACTTAAATTGACAGATATCAACATCTCTTGTTTTTATGCCTGCAAAATGCTTTTCAGAGCGCCAGAATCACTTTTCGACTAACAACTTGTTTTTGACCTCACATTGTTGATTTCGCTCAAAACCAAAGTATACCACTTCCAAATGGTTTAGTATGGCCCGATAACCCTTTGGTAAGCTTAGTAACACGTTTGCATCGAAATTGACAGAGATATCAACATTTCTCGTTTTTATGCCTGCAAAATGCTTTTCAGAGCGCCAGAATCAATTTTCGACCAACAACGTGTTTCTGACCTCACATTGTTGATTTCTCTCAAAACGAATGTATTCCACTTCCAAATGGTTTAGTATGGCCCGATAACCCTTTAGTAAGCTTAGCAACACGTTTGAACTGAAATTGACAGATATCAACATCTCTTGTTTTTATGCCTGCAAAATGCTTTTCAGAGCGCCAGAATCACTTTTCGACCAACAACGTGTTTCTGACCTCACATTGTTGATTTCTCTCAAAACGAATGTATTCCACTTCCAAATGGTTTAGTATGGCCCAATTACCCTTTGGTAAGCTTAGTAACACGTTTGCATCGAAATTTACAGAGATATCAACATTTCTTGTTTTTATGCCTGCAAAATGCTTTTCGGAGCGCCAGAATCACTTATCGACCAACAATGTGTTTTTGACCTTACATTGTTGATTTTGCTCAAAACGAATGTATTCCACTTCCAAATGGTTTAGTATGGCCCAATAACGCTTTAGTAAGCTTAGTAACACGTTTGAACTGAAATTGACAGATATCAACATCTCTTGTTTTTATGCCTGCAAAATGCTTTTCAGAGCGCCAGAATCACTTTTCGACCAACAACGTGTTTTTGACCTCACATTGTTGATTTCGCTCAAAACTAAAGTATACCACTTCCAAATGGTTTAGTATGGCCCAATAACCCTTTATTAAGCTTAGTAACACGTTTGAACTGAAATTGACAGATATCAACATTTCTTATTTTTATGCCTGCAAGATGCTTTTCAGAGCGCCAGAATCACTTTTCGACCAACAACGTGTTTCTGACCTCACATTGTTGATTTCTCTCAAAACGAATGTATTCCACTTCCAAATGGTTTAGTATGGCCCGATAACCCTTTAGTAAGCTTAGCAACACGTTTGAACTGAAATTGACAGATATCAACATCTCTTGTTTTTATGCCTGCAAAATGCTTTTCAGAGCGCCAGAATCACTTTTCGACCAACAACGTGTTTCTGACCTCACATTGTTGATTTCTCTCAAAACGAATGTATTCCACTTCCAAATGGTTTAGTATGGCCCAATTACCCTTTGGTAAGCTTAGTAACACGTTTGCGTCGAAATTGACAGAGATATCAACATTTCTTGTTTTTATGCCTGCAAAATGCTTTTCAGAGCGCCAGAATCACTTATCGACCAACAATGTGTTTTTGACCTTACATTGTGGATTTTGCTCAAAACGAATGTATTCCACTTCCAAATGGTTTAGTATGGCCCAATAACCCTTTAGTAAGCTTAGTAACACGTTTGAACTGAAATTGACAGATATCAACATCTCTTGTTTTTATGCCTGCAAAATGCTTTTCAGAGCGCCAGAATCACTTTTCGACCAACAACGTGTTTTTGACCTCACATTGTTGATTTCGCTCAAAACTAAAGTATACCACTTCCAAATGGTTTAGTATGGCCCAATAACCCTTTAGTAAGCTTAGTAACACGTTTGAACTGAAATTGACAGATATCAACATTTCTTATTTTTATGCCTGCAAAATGCTTTTCAGAGCGCCAGAATCACTTTTCGACCAACAACGTGTTTCTGACCTCACATTGTTGATTTCTCTCAAAACGAATGTATTCCACTTCCAAATGGTTTAGTATGGCCCGATAACCCTTTAGTAAGCTTAGCAACACGTTTGAACTGAAATTGACAGATATCAACATCTCTTGTTTTTATGCCTGCAAAATGCTTTTCAGAGCGCCAGAATCACTTTTCGACCAACAACGTGTTTCTGACCTCACATTGTTGATTTCTCTCAAAACGAATGTATTCCACTTCCAAATGGTTTAGTATGGCCCAATTACCCTTTGGTAAGCTTAGTAACACGTTTGCATCGAAATTGACAGAGATATCAACATTTCTTGTTTTTATTCCTGCAAAATGCTTTTCAGAGCGCCAGAATCACTTATCGACCAACAATGTGTTTTTGACCTTACATTGTTGATTTTGCTCAAAACGAATGTATTCCACTTCCAAATGGTTTAGTATGGCCCGATAACCCTTTAGTAAGCTTAGTAACACGTTTGAACTGAAATTGACAGATATCAACATCTCTTGTTTTTATGCCTGCAAAATGCTTTTCAGAGCGCCAGAATCACTTTTCGACTAACAACTTGTTTTTGACCTCACATTGTTGATTTCGCTCAAAACTAAAGTATATCACCTCCAAATGGTTTAGTATGGCCCGATAACCCTTTGGTAAGCTTAGTAACACGTTTGCATCGAAATTGACAGAGATATCAACATTTCTCGTTTTTATGCCTGCAAAATGCTTTTCTGAGCGCTAGAATCACTTTTCGACCAACAACGTGTTTCTGACCTCACATTGTTGATTTCTCTCAAAACGAATGTATTCCACTTCCAAATGGTTTAGTATGGCCCGATAACCCTTTAGTAAGCTTGGTAACACGTTTGAACTGAAATTGACAGATATCAACATTTCTTATTTTTATGCCTGCAAAATGCTTTTCAGAGCGCCAGAATCACTTTTCGACCAACAACGTGTTTCTGACCTCACATTGTTGATTTCTCTCAAAACGAATGTATTCCACTTCCAAATGGTTTAGTATGGCCCGATAACCCTTTAGTAAGCTTAGCAACACGTTTGAACTGAAATTGACAGATATCAACATCTCTTGTTTTTATGCCTGCAAAATGCTTTTCAGAGCGCCAGAATCACTTTTCGACCAACAACGTGTTTCTGACCTCACATTGTTGATTTCTCTCAAAACGAATGTATTCCACTTCCAAATGGTTTAGTATGGCCCAATTACCCTTTGGTAAGCTTAGTAACACGTTTGCATCGAAATTGACAGAGATATCAACATTTCTTGTTTTTATTCCTGCAAAATGCTTTTCAGAGCGCCAGAATCACTTGTCGACCAACAATGTGTTTTTGACCTTACATTGTTGATTTTGCTCAAAACGAATGTATTCCACTTCCAAATGGTTTAGTATGGCCCGATAACCCTTTAGTAAGCTTAGTAACACGTTTGAACTGAAATTGACAGATATCAACATCTCTTGTTTTTATGCCTGCAAAATGCTTTTCAGAGCGCCAGAATCACTTTTCGACTAACAACTTGTTTTTGACCTCACATTGTTGATTTCGCTCAAAACTAAAGTATACCACCTCCAAATGGTTTAGTATGGCCCGATAACCCTTTAGTAAGCTTAGCAACACGTTTGAACTGAAATTGACAGATATCAACATCTCTTGTTTTTATGCCTGCAAAATGCTTTTCAGAGCGCCAGAATCACTTTTCGACCAACAACGTGTTTCTGACCTCACATTGTTGATTTCTCTCAAAACGAATGTATTCCACTTCCAAATGGTTTAGTATGGCCCAATTACCCTTTGGTAAGCTTAGTAACACGTTTGCATCGAAATTGACAGAGATATCAACATTTCTCGTTTTTATGCCTGCAAAATGCTTTTCTGAGCGCTAGAATCACTTTTCGACCAACAACGTGTTTCTGACCTCACATTGTTGATTTCTCTCAAAACGAATGTATTCCACTTCCAAATGGTTTAGTATGGCCCGATAACCCTTTAGTAAGCTTGGTAACACGTTTGAACTGAAATTGACAGATATCAACATCTCTTGTTTTTATGCCTGCAAAATGCTTTTCAGAGCGCCAGAATCACTTTTCGACCAACAACGTGTTTTTGACCTCACATTGTTGATTTCGCTCAAAACTAAAGTATACCACTTCCAAATGGTTTAGTATGGCCCAATAACCATTTAGTAAGCTTAGTAACACATTTGACCTGATATTGACAGATATCAACATCTCTTGTTTTTATGCCTGCGAAATGCTTTTCAGAGCGCCAGAATCACTTTTCGACCAACAACGTGTTTCTGACCTCACATTGTTGATTTCTCTCAAAACGAATGTATTCCACTTCCAAATGGTTTAGTATGGCCCAATTACCCTTTGGTAAGCTTAGTAACACGTTTGCATCGAAATTGACAGAGATATCAACATTTCTCGTTTTTATGCCTGCAAAATGCTTTTCAGAGCGCCAGAATCAATTTTCGACCAACAACGTGTTTCTGACCTCACATTGTTGATTTCTCTCAAAACGAATGTATTCCACTTCCAAATGGTTTAGTATGGCCCGATAACCCTTTAGTAAGCTTAGCAACACGTTTGAACTGAAATTGACAGATATCAACATCTCTTGTTTTTATGCCTGCAAAATGCTTTTCAGAGCGCCAGAATCACTTTTCGACCAACAACGTGTTTCTGACCTCACATTGTTGATTTCTCTCAAAACGAATGTATTCCACTTCCAAATGGTTTAGTATGGCCCAATTACCCTTTGGTAAGCTTAGTAACACGTTTGCATCGAAATTTACAGAGATATCAACATTTCTTGTTTTTATGCCTGCAAAATGCTTTTCGGAGCGCCAGAATCACTTATCGACCAACAATGTGTTTTTGACCTTACATTGTTGATTTTGCTCAAAACGAATGTATTCCACTTCCAAATGGTTTAGTATGGCCCAATAACGCTTTAGTAAGCTTAGTAACACGTTTGAACTGAAATTGACAGATATCAACATCTCTTGTTTTTATGCCTGCAAAATGCTTTTCAGAGCGCCAGAATCACTTTTCGACCAACAACGTGTTTCTGACCTCACATTGTTGATTTCTCTCAAAACGAATGTATTCCACTTCCAAATGGTTTAGTATGGCCCGATAACCCTTTAGTAAGCTTAGCAACACGTTTGAACTGAAATTGACAGATATCAACATCTCTTGTTTTTATGCCTGCAAAATGCTTTTCAGAGCGCCAGAATCACTTTTCGACCAACAACGTGTTTCTGACCTCACATTGTTGATTTCTCTCAAAACGAATGTATTCCACTTCCAAATGGTTTAGTATGGCCCAATTACCCTTTGGTAAGCTTAGTAACACGTTTGCATCGAAATTGACAGAGATATCAACATTTCTTGTTTTTATTCCTGCAAAATGCTTTTCAGAGCGCCAGAATCACTTGTCGACCAACAATGTGTTTTTGACCTTACATTGTTGATTTTGCTCAAAACGAATGTATTCCACTTCCAAATGGTTTAGTATGGCCCGATAACCCTTTAGTAAGCTTAGTAACACGTTTGAACTGAAATTGACAGATATCAACATCTCTTGTTTTTATGCCTGCAAAATGCTTTTCAGAGCGCCAGAATCACTTTTCGACTAACAACTTGTTTTTGACCTCACATTGTTGATTTCGCTCAAAACTAAAGTATACCACCTCCAAATGGTTTAGTATGGCCCGATAACCCTTTAGTAAGCTTAGCAACACGTTTGAACTGAAATTGACAGATATCAACATCTCTTGTTTTTATGCCTGCAAAATGCTTTTCAGAGCGCCAGAATCACTTTTCGACCAACAACGTGTTTCTGACCTCACATTGTTGATTTCTCTCAAAACGAATGTATTCCACTTCCAAATGGTTTAGTATGGCCCGATAACCCTTTAGTAAGCTTAGTAACACGTTTGAACTGAAATTGACAGATATCAACATCTCTTGTTTTTATGCCTGCAAAATGCTTTTCAGAGCGCCAGAATCACTTTTCGACTAACAACTTGTTTTTGACCTCACATTGTTGATTTCGCTCAAAACTAAAGTATACCACTTCCAAATGGTTTAGTATGGCCCGATAACCCTTTAGTAAGCTTAGCAACACGTTTGAACTGAAATTGACAGATATCAACATCTCTTGTTTTTATGCCTGCAAAATGCTTTTCAGAGCGCCAGAATCACTTTTCGACCAACAACGTGTTTCTGACCTCACATTGTTGATTTCTCTCAAAACGAATGTATTCCACTTCCAAATGGTTTAGTATGGCCCAATTACCCTTTGGTAAGCTTAGTAACACGTTTGCATCGAAATTGACAGAGATATCAACATTTCTCGTTTTTATGCCTGCAAAATGCTTTTCTGAGCGCTAGAATCACTTTTCGACCAAAAACGTGTTTCTGACCTCACATTGTTGATTTCTCTCAAAACGAATGTATTCCACTTCCAAATGGTTTAGTATGGCCCAATAACCCTTTAGTAAGCTTAGTAACACGTTTGAACTGAAATTGACAGATATCAACATCTCTTGTTTTTATGCCTGCAAAATGCTTTTCAGAGCGCCAGAATCACTTTTCGACCAACAACGTGTTTCTGACCTCACATTGTTGATTTCTCTCAAAACGAATGTATTCCACTTCCAAATGGTTTAGTATGGCCCAATTACCCTTTGGTAAGCTTAGTAACACGTTTGCATCGAAATTGACAGAGATATCAACATTTCTTGTTTTTATTCCTGCAAAATGCTTTTCAGAGCGCCAGAATCACTTATCGACCAACAATGTGTTTTTGACCTTACGTTGTTGATTTTGCTCAAAACGAATGTATTCCACTTCCAAATGGTTTAGTATGGCCCGATAACCCTTTAGTAAGCTTAGTAACACGTTTGAACTGAAATTGACAGATATCAACATCTCTTGTTTTTATGCCTGCAAAATGCTTTTCAGAGCGCCAGAATCACTTTTCGACTAACAACTTGTTTTTGACCTCACATTGTTGATTTCGCTCAAAACTAAAGTATACCACTTCCAAATGGTTTAGTATGGCCCAATAACCCTTTAGTAAGCTTAGTAACACGTTTGAATTGTAATTGACAGAAATCAACATCTCTTGTTTTTATGCCTGCAAAATGCTTTTCAGAGCGCCAGAATCACTTTTCGACCAACAACGTGTTTCTGACCTCACATTGTTGATTTCTCTCAAAACGAATGTATTCCACTTCCAAATGGTTTAGTATGGCCCGATAACCCTTTAGTAAGCTTAGTAACACGTTTGAACTGAAATTGACAGATATCAACATCTCTTGTTTTTATGCCTGCAAAATGCTTTTCAGAGCGCCAGAATCACTTTTCGACTAACAACTTGTTTTTGACCTCACATTGTTGATTTCGCTCAAAACTAAAGTATACCACTTCCAAATGGTTTAGTATGGCCCGATAACCCTTTAGTAAGCTTAGCAACACGTTTGAACTGAAATTGACAGATATGAACATCTCTTGTTTTTATGCCTGCAAAATGCTTTTCAGAGCGCCAGAATCACTTTTCGACCAACAACGTGTTTCTGACCTCACATTGTTGATTTCTCTCAAAACGAATGTATTCCACTTCCAAATGGTTTAGTATGGCCCAATTACCCTTTGGTAAGCTTAGTAACACGTTTGCATCGAAATTGACAGAGATATCAACATTTCTTGTTTTTATTCCTGCAAAATGCTTTTCAGAGCGCCAGAATCACTTATCGACCAACAATGTGTTTTTGACCTTACATTGTTGGTAAGCTAAGTAACACGTTTGAACTGAAATTGACAGATATCAACATCTCTTGTTTTTATGCCTGCAAAATGCTTTTCAGAGCGCCAGAATCACTTTTCGACTAACAACTTGTTTTTGACCTCACATTGTTGATTTCGCTCAAAACTAAAGTATACCACTTCCAAATGGTTTAGTATGGCCCGATAACCCTTTAGTAAGCTTAGCAACACGTTTGAACTGAAATTGACAGATATCAACATCTCTTGTTTTTATGCCTGCAAAATGCATTTCAGAGCGCCAGAATCACTTTTCGACCAACAACGTGTTTCTGACCTCACATTGTTGATTTCTCTCAAAACGAATGTATTCCACTTCCAAATGGTTTAGTATGGCCCAATTACCCTTTGGTAAGCTTAGTAACACGTTTGCATCGAAATTGACAGAGATATCAACATTTCTCGTTTTTATGCCTGCAAAATGCTTTTCTGAGCGCTAGAATCACTTTTCGACCAACAACGTGTTTCTGACCTCACATTGTTGATTTCTCTCAAAACGAATGTATTCCACTTCCAAATGGTTTAGTATGGCCCAATAACCCTTTAGTAAGCTTAGTAACACGTTTGAACTGAAATTGACAGATATCAACATCTCTTGTTTTTATGCCTGCAAAATGCTTTTCAGAGCGCCAGAATCACTTTTCGACCAACAACGTGTTTTTGACCTCACATTGTTGATTTCGCTCAAAACTAAAGTATACCACTTCCAAATGGTTTAGTATGGCCCAATAACCCTTTAGTAAGCTTAGTAACACGTTTGAATTGAAATTGACAGATATCAACATCTCTTGTTTTTATGCCTGCAAAATGCTTTTCAGAGCGCCAGAATCACTTTTCGACCAACAACGTGTTTCTGACCTCACATTGTTGATTTCTCTCAAAACGAATGTATTCCACTTCCAAATGGTTTAGTATGGCCCGATAACCCTTTAGTAAGCTTAGTAACACGTTTGAACTGAAATTGACAGATATCAACATCTCTTGTTTTTATGCCTGCAAAATGCTTTTCAGAGCGCCAGAATCACTTTTCGACTAACAACTTGTTTTTGACCTCACATTGTTGATTTCGCTCAAAACTAAAGTATACCACTTCCAAATGGTTTAGTATGGCCCGATAACCCTTTAGTAAGCTTAGCAACACGTTTGAACTGAAATTGACAGATATCAACATCTCTTGTTTTTATGCCTGCAAAATGCTTTTCAGAGCGCCAGAATCACTTTTCGACCAACAACGTGTTTCTGACCTCACATTGTTGATTTCTCTCAAAACGAATGTATTCCACTTCCAAATGGTTTAGTATGGCCCAATTACCCTTTGGTAAGCTTAGTAACACGTTTGCATCGAAATTGACAGAGATATCAACATTTCTTGTTTTTATTCCTGCAAAATGCTTTTCAGAGCGCCAGAATCACTTATCGACCAACAATGTGTTTTTGACCTTACATTGTTGGTAAGCTAAGTAACACGTTTGAACTGAAATTGACAGATATCAACATCTCTTGTTTTTATGCCTGCAAAATGCTTTTCAGAGCGCCAGAATCACTTTTCGACTAACAACTTGTTTTTGACCTCACATTGTTGATTTCGCTCAAAACTAAAGTATACCACTTCCAAATGGTTTAGTATGGCCCGATAACCCTTTAGTAAGCTTAGCAACACGTTTGAACTGAAATTGACAGATATCAACATCTCTTGTTTTTATGCCTGCAAAATGCATTTCAGAGCGCCAGAATCACTTTTCGACCAACAACGTGTTTCTGACCTCACATTGTTGATTTCTCTCAAAACGAATGTATTCCACTTCCAAATGGTTTAGTATGGCCCAATTACCCTTTGGTAAGCTTAGTAACACGTTTGCATCGAAATTGACAGAGATATCAACATTTCTCGTTTTTATGCCTGCAAAATGCTTTTCTGAGCGCTAGAATCACTTTTCGACCAACAACGTGTTTCTGACCTCACATTGTTGATTTCTCTCAAAACGAATGTATTCCACTTCCAAATGGTTTAGTATGGCCCAATAACCCTTTAGTAAGCTTAGTAACACGTTTGAACTGAAATTGACAGATATCAACATCTCTTGTTTTTATGCCTGCAAAATGCTTTTCAGAGCGCCAGAATCACTTTTCGACCAACAACGTGTTTTTGACCTCACATTGTTGATTTCGCTCAAAACTAAAGTATACCACTTCCAAATGGTTTAGTATGGCCCAATAACCCTTTAGTAAGCTTAGTAACACGTTTGAATTGAAATTGACAGATATCAACATCTCTTGTTTTTATGCCTGCAAAATGCTTTTCAGAGCGCCAGAATCACTTTTCGACCAACAACGTGTTTCTGACCTCACATTGTTGATTTCTCTCAAAACGAATGTATTCCACTTCCAAATGGTTTAGTATGGCCCGATAACCCTTTAGTAAGCTTAGTAACACGTTTGAACTGAAATTGACAGATATCAACATCTCTTGTTTTTATGCCTGCAAAATGCTTTTCAGAGCGCCAGAATCACTTTTCGACTAACAACTTGTTTTTGACCTCACATTGTTGATTTCGCTCAAAACTAAAGTATACCACTTCCAAATGGTTTAGTATGGCCCGATAACCCTTTAGTAAGCTTAGCAACACGTTTGAACTGAAATTGACAGATATCAACATCTCTTGTTTTTATGCCTGCAAAATGCTTTTCAGAGCGCCAGAATCACTTTTCGACCAACAACGTGTTTCTGACCTCACATTGTTGATTTCTCTCAAAACGAATGTATTCCACTTCCAAATGGTTTAGTATGGCCCAATTACCCTTTGGTAAGCTTAGTAACACGTTTGCATCGAAATTGACAGAGATATCAACATTTCTTGTTTTTATTCCTGCAAAATGCTTTTCAGAGCGCCAGAATCACTTATCGACCAACAATGTGTTTTTGACCTTACATTGTTGATTTTGCTCAAAACGAATGTATTCCACTTCCAAATGGTTTAGTATGGCCCGATAACCCTTTAGTAAGCTTAGTAACACGTTTGAACTGAAATTGACAGATATCAACATCTCTTGTTTTTATGCCTGCAAAATGCTTTTCAGAGCGCCAGAATCACTTTTCGACTAACAACTTGTTTTTGACCTCACATTGTTCATTTCGCTCAAAACTAAAGTATACCACTTCCAAATGGTTTAGTATGGCCCGATAACCCTTTGGTAAGCTTAGTAACACGTTTGCATCGAAATTGACAGAGATATCAACATTTCTCGTTTTTATGCCTGCAAAATGCTTTTCAGAGCGCCAGAATCAATTTTCGACCAACAACGTGTTTCTGACCTCACATTGTTGATTTCTCTCAAAACGAATGTATTCCACTTCCAAATGGTTTAGTATGGCCCGATAACCCTTTAGTAAGCTTAGCAACACGTTTGAACTGAAATTGACAGATATCAACATCTCTTGTTTTTATGCCTGCAAAATGCTTTTCAGAGCGCCAGAATCACTTTTCGACCAACAACGTGTTTCTGACCTCACATTGTTGATTTCTCTCAAAACGAATGTATTCCACGTCCAAATGGTTTAGTATGGCCCAATTACCCTTTGGTAAGCTTAGTAACACGTTTGCGTCGAAATTGACAGAGATATCAACATTTCTTGTTTTTATGCCTGCAAAATGCTTTTCAGAGCGCCAGAATCACTTATCGACCAACAATGTGTTTTTGACCTTACATTGTGGATTTTGCTCAAAACGAATGTATTCCACTTCCAAATGGTTTAGTATGGCCCAATAACCCTTTAGTAAGCTTAGTAACACGTTTGAACTGAAATTGACAGATATCAACATCTCTTGTTTTTATGCCTGCAAAATGCTTTTCAGAGCGCCAGAATCATTTTTCGACCAACAACGTGTTTTTGACCTCACATTGTTGATTTCGCTCAAAACTAAAGTATACCACTTCCAAATGGTTTAGTATGGCCCGATAACCCTTTAGTAAGCTTAGCAACACGTTTGAACTGAAATTGACATATATCAACATCTCTTGTTTTTATGCCTGCAAAATGCTTTTCAGAGCGCCAGAATCACTTTTCGACCAACAACGTGTTTCTGACCTCACATTGTTGATTTCTCTCAAAACGAATGTATTCCACTTCCAAATGGTTTAGTATGGCCCAATTACCCTTTGGTAAGCTTAGTAACACGTTTGCATCGAAATTGACAGAGATATCAACATTTCTTGTTTTTATTCCTGCAAAATGCTTTTCAGAGCGCCAGAATCACTTATCGACCAACAATGTGTTTTTGACCTTACATTGTTGATTTTGCTCAAAACGAATGTATTCCACTTCCAAATGGTTTAGTATGGCCCGATAACCCTTTAGTAAGCTTAGTAACACGTTTGAACTGAAATTGACAGATATCAACATCTCTTGTTTTTATGCCTGCAAAATGCTTTTCAGAGCGCCAGAATCACTTTTCGACTAACAACTTGTTTTTGACCTCACATTGTTGATTTCGCTCAAAACCAAAGTATACCACTTCCAAATGGTTTAGTATGGCCCGATAACCCTTTGGTAAGCTTAGTAACACGTTTGCATCGAAATTGACAGAGATATCAACATTTCTCGTTTTTATGCCTGCAAAATGCTTTTCAGAGCGCCAGAATCAATTTTCGACCAACAACGTGTTTCTGACCTCACATTGTTGATTTCTCTCAAAACGAATGTATTCCACTTCCAAATGGTTTAGTATGGCCCGATAACCCTTTAGTAAGCTTAGCAACACGTTTGAACTGAAATTGACAGATATCAACATCTCTTGTTTTTATGCCTGCAAAATGCTTTTCAGAGCGCCAGAATCACTTTTCGACCAACAACGTGTTTCTGACCTCACATTGTTGATTTCTCTCAAAACGAATGTATTCCACTTCCAAATGGTTTAGTATGGCCCAATTACCCTTTGGTAAGCTTAGTAACACGTTTGCATCGAAATTTACAGAGATATCAACATTTCTTGTTTTTATGCCTGCAAAATGCTTTTCGGAGCGCCAGAATCACTTATCGACCAACAATGTGTTTTTGACCTTACATTGTTGATTTTGCTCAAAACGAATGTATTCCACTTCCAAATGGTTTAGTATGGCCCAATAACGCTTTAGTAAGCTTAGTAACACGTTTGAACTGAAATTGACAGATATCAACATCTCTTGTTTTTATGCCTGCAAAATGCTTTTCAGAGCGCCAGAATCATTTTTCGACCAACAACGTGTTTTTGACCTCACATTGTTGATTTCGCTCAAAACTAAAGTATACCACTTCCAAATGGTTTAGTATGGCCCGATAACCCTTTAGTAAGCTTAGCAACACGTTTGAACTGAAATTGACATATATCAACATCTCTTGTTTTTATGCCTGCAAAATGCTTTTCAGAGCGCCAGAATCACTTTTCGACCAACAACGTGTTTCTGACCTCACATTGTTGATTTCTCTCAAAACGAATGTATTCCACTTCCAAATGGTTTAGTATGGCCCAATTACCCTTTGGTAAGCTTAGTAACACGTTTGCATCGAAATTGACAGAGATATCAACATTTCTTGTTTTTATTCCTGCAAAATGCTTTTCAGAGCGCCAGAATCACTTATCGACCAACAATGTGTTTTTGACCTTACATTGTTGATTTTGCTCAAAACGAATGTATTCCACTTCCAAATGGTTTAGTATGGCCCGATAACCCTTTAGTAAGCTTAGTAACACGTTTGAACTTAAATTGACAGATATCAACATCTCTTGTTTTTATGCCTGCAAAATGCTTTTCAGAGCGCCAGAATCACTTTTCGACTAACAACTTGTTTTTGACCTCACATTGTTGATTTCGCTCAAAACCAAAGTATACCACTTCCAAATGGTTTAGTATGGCCCGATAACCCTTTGGTAAGCTTAGTAACACGTTTGCATCGAAATTGACAGAGATATCAACATTTCTCGTTTTTATGCCTGCAAAATGCTTTTCAGAGCGCCAGAATCAATTTTCGACCAACAACGTGTTTCTGACCTCACATTGTTGATTTCTCTCAAAACGAATGTATTCCACTTCCAAATGGTTTAGTATGGCCCGATAACCCTTTAGTAAGCTTAGCAACACGTTTGAACTGAAATTGACAGATATCAACATCTCTTGTTTTTATGCCTGCAAAATGCTTTTCAGAGCGCCAGAATCACTTTTCGACCAACAACGTGTTTCTGACCTCACATTGTTGATTTCTCTCAAAACGAATGTATTCCACTTCCAAATGGTTTAGTATGGCCCAATTACCCTTTGGTAAGCTTAGTAACACGTTTGCATCGAAATTTACAGAGATATCAACATTTCTTGTTTTTATGCCTGCAAAATGCTTTTCGGAGCGCCAGAATCACTTATCGACCAACAATGTGTTTTTGACCTTACATTGTTGATTTTGCTCAAAACGAATGTATTCCACTTCCAAATGGTTTAGTATGGCCCAATAACGCTTTAGTAAGCTTAGTAACACGTTTGAACTGAAATTGACAGATATCAACATCTCTTGTTTTTATGCCTGCAAAATGCTTTTCAGAGCGCCAGAATCACTTTTCGACCAACAACGTGTTTTTGACCTCACATTGTTGATTTCGCTCAAAACTAAAGTATACCACTTCCAAATGGTTTAGTATGGCCCAATAACCCTTTATTAAGCTTAGTAACACGTTTGAACTGAAATTGACAGATATCAACATTTCTTATTTTTATGCCTGCAAGATGCTTTTCAGAGCGCCAGAATCACTTTTCGACCAACAACGTGTTTCTGACCTCACATTGTTGATTTCTCTCAAAACGAATGTATTCCACTTCCAAATGGTTTAGTATGGCCCGATAACCCTTTAGTAAGCTTAGCAACACGTTTGAACTGAAATTGACAGATATCAACATCTCTTGTTTTTATGCCTGCAAAATGCTTTTCAGAGCGCCAGAATCACTTTTCGACCAACAACGTGTTTCTGACCTCACATTGTTGATTTCTCTCAAAACGAATGTATTCCACTTCCAAATGGTTTAGTATGGCCCAATTACCCTTTGGTAAGCTTAGTAACACGTTTGCGTCGAAATTGACAGAGATATCAACATTTCTTGTTTTTATGCCTGCAAAATGCTTTTCAGAGCGCCAGAATCACTTATCGACCAACAATGTGTTTTTGACCTTACATTGTGGATTTTGCTCAAAACGAATGTATTCCACTTCCAAATGGTTTAGTATGGCCCAATAACCCTTTAGTAAGCTTAGTAACACGTTTGAACTGAAATTGACAGATATCAACATCTCTTGTTTTTATGCCTGCAAAATGCTTTTCAGAGCGCCAGAATCACTTTTCGACCAACAACGTGTTTTTGACCTCACATTGTTGATTTCGCTCAAAACTAAAGTATACCACTTCCAAATGGTTTAGTATGGCCCAATAACCCTTTAGTAAGCTTAGTAACACGTTTGAACTGAAATTGACAGATATCAACATTTCTTATTTTTATGCCTGCAAAATGCTTTTCAGAGCGCCAGAATCACTTTTCGACCAACAACGTGTTTCTGACCTCACATTGTTGATTTCTCTCAAAACGAATGTATTCCACTTCCAAATGGTTTAGTATGGCCCGATAACCCTTTAGTAAGCTTAGCAACACGTTTGAACTGAAATTGACAGATATCAACATCTCTTGTTTTTATGCCTGCAAAATGCTTTTCAGAGCGCCAGAATCACTTTTCGACCAACAACGTGTTTCTGACCTCACATTGTTGATTTCTCTCAAAACGAATGTATTCCACTTCCAAATGGTTTAGTATGGCCCAATTACCCTTTGGTAAGCTTAGTAACACGTTTGCATCGAAATTGACAGAGATATCAACATTTCTTGTTTTTATTCCTGCAAAATGCTTTTCAGAGCGCCAGAATCACTTATCGACCAACAATGTGTTTTTGACCTTACATTGTTGATTTTGCTCAAAACGAATGTATTCCACTTCCAAATGGTTTAGTATGGCCCGATAACCCTTTAGTAAGCTTAGTAACACGTTTGAACTGAAATTGACAGATATCAACATCTCTTGTTTTTATGCCTGCAAAATGCTTTTCAGAGCGCCAGAATCACTTTTCGACTAACAACTTGTTTTTGACCTCACATTGTTGATTTCGCTCAAAACTAAAGTATATCACCTCCAAATGGTTTAGTATGGCCCGATAACCCTTTGGTAAGCTTAGTAACACGTTTGCATCGAAATTGACAGAGATATCAACATTTCTCGTTTTTATGCCTGCAAAATGCTTTTCTGAGCGCTAGAATCACTTTTCGACCAACAACGTGTTTCTGACCTCACATTGTTGATTTCTCTCAAAACGAATGTATTCCACTTCCAAATGGTTTAGTATGGCCCGATAACCCTTTAGTAAGCTTGGTAACACGTTTGAACTGAAATTGACAGATATCAACATTTCTTATTTTTATGCCTGCAAAATGCTTTTCAGAGCGCCAGAATCACTTTTCGACCAACAACGTGTTTCTGACCTCACATTGTTGATTTCTCTCAAAACGAATGTATTCCACTTCCAAATGGTTTAGTATGGCCCGATAACCCTTTAGTAAGCTTAGCAACACGTTTGAACTGAAATTGACAGATATCAACATCTCTTGTTTTTATGCCTGCAAAATGCTTTTCAGAGCGCCAGAATCACTTTTCGACCAACAACGTGTTTCTGACCTCACATTGTTGATTTCTCTCAAAACGAATGTATTCCACTTCCAAATGGTTTAGTATGGCCCAATTACCCTTTGGTAAGCTTAGTAACACGTTTGCATCGAAATTGACAGAGATATCAACATTTCTTGTTTTTATTCCTGCAAAATGCTTTTCAGAGCGCCAGAATCACTTGTCGACCAACAATGTGTTTTTGACCTTACATTGTTGATTTTGCTCAAAACGAATGTATTCCACTTCCAAATGGTTTAGTATGGCCCGATAACCCTTTAGTAAGCTTAGTAACACGTTTGAACTGAAATTGACAGATATCAACATCTCTTGTTTTTATGCCTGCAAAATGCTTTTCAGAGCGCCAGAATCACTTTTCGACTAACAACTTGTTTTTGACCTCACATTGTTGATTTCGCTCAAAACTAAAGTATACCACCTCCAAATGGTTTAGTATGGCCCGATAACCCTTTAGTAAGCTTAGCAACACGTTTGAACTGAAATTGACAGATATCAACATCTCTTGTTTTTATGCCTGCAAAATGCTTTTCAGAGCGCCAGAATCACTTTTCGACCAACAACGTGTTTCTGACCTCACATTGTTGATTTCTCTCAAAACGAATGTATTCCACTTCCAAATGGTTTAGTATGGCCCAATTACCCTTTGGTAAGCTTAGTAACACGTTTGCATCGAAATTGACAGAGATATCAACATTTCTCGTTTTTATGCCTGCAAAATGCTTTTCTGAGCGCTAGAATCACTTTTCGACCAACAACGTGTTTCTGACCTCACATTGTTGATTTCTCTCAAAACGAATGTATTCCACTTCCAAATGGTTTAGTATGGCCCGATAACCCTTTAGTAAGCTTGGTAACACGTTTGAACTGAAATTGACAGATATCAACATCTCTTGTTTTTATGCCTGCAAAATGCTTTTCAGAGCGCCAGAATCACTTTTCGACCAACAACGTGTTTTTGACCTCACATTGTTGATTTCGCTCAAAACTAAAGTATACCACTTCCAAATGGTTTAGTATGGCCCAATAACCATTTAGTAAGCTTAGTAACACATTTGACCTGATATTGACAGATATCAACATCTCTTGTTTTTATGCCTGCGAAATGCTTTTCAGAGCGCCAGAATCACTTTTCGACCAACAACGTGTTTCTGACCTCACATTGTTGATTTCTCTCAAAACGAATGTATTCCACTTCCAAATGGTTTAGTATGGCCCAATTACCCTTTGGTAAGCTTAGTAACACGTTTGCATCGAAATTGACAGAGATATCAACATTTCTCGTTTTTATGCCTGCAAAATGCTTTTCAGAGCGCCAGAATCAATTTTCGACCAACAACGTGTTTCTGACCTCACATTGTTGATTTCTCTCAAAACGAATGTATTCCACTTCCAAATGGTTTAGTATGGCCCGATAACCCTTTAGTAAGCTTAGCAACACGTTTGAACTGAAATTGACAGATATCAACATCTCTTGTTTTTATGCCTGCAAAATGCTTTTCAGAGCGCCAGAATCACTTTTCGACCAACAACGTGTTTCTGACCTCACATTGTTGATTTCTCTCAAAACGAATGTATTCCACTTCCAAATGGTTTAGTATGGCCCAATTACCCTTTGGTAAGCTTAGTAACACGTTTGCATCGAAATTTACAGAGATATCAACATTTCTTGTTTTTATGCCTGCAAAATGCTTTTCGGAGCGCCAGAATCACTTATCGACCAACAATGTGTTTTTGACCTTACATTGTTGATTTTGCTCAAAACGAATGTATTCCACTTCCAAATGGTTTAGTATGGCCCAATAACGCTTTAGTAAGCTTAGTAACACGTTTGAACTGAAATTGACAGATATCAACATCTCTTGTTTTTATGCCTGCAAAATGCTTTTCAGAGCGCCAGAATCACTTTTCGACCAACAACGTGTTTCTGACCTCACATTGTTGATTTCTCTCAAAACGAATGTATTCCACTTCCAAATGGTTTAGTATGGCCCGATAACCCTTTAGTAAGCTTAGCAACACGTTTGAACTGAAATTGACAGATATCAACATCTCTTGTTTTTATGCCTGCAAAATGCTTTTCAGAGCGCCAGAATCACTTTTCGACCAACAACGTGTTTCTGACCTCACATTGTTGATTTCTCTCAAAACGAATGTATTCCACTTCCAAATGGTTTAGTATGGCCCAATTACCCTTTGGTAAGCTTAGTAACACGTTTGCATCGAAATTGACAGAGATATCAACATTTCTTGTTTTTATTCCTGCAAAATGCTTTTCAGAGCGCCAGAATCACTTGTCGACCAACAATGTGTTTTTGACCTTACATTGTTGATTTTGCTCAAAACGAATGTATTCCACTTCCAAATGGTTTAGTATGGCCCGATAACCCTTTAGTAAGCTTAGTAACACGTTTGAACTGAAATTGACAGATATCAACATCTCTTGTTTTTATGCCTGCAAAATGCTTTTCAGAGCGCCAGAATCACTTTTCGACTAACAACTTGTTTTTGACCTCACATTGTTGATTTCGCTCAAAACTAAAGTATACCACCTCCAAATGGTTTAGTATGGCCCGATAACCCTTTAGTAAGCTTAGCAACACGTTTGAACTGAAATTGACAGATATCAACATCTCTTGTTTTTATGCCTGCAAAATGCTTTTCAGAGCGCCAGAATCACTTTTCGACCAACAACGTGTTTCTGACCTCACATTGTTGATTTCTCTCAAAACGAATGTATTCCACTTCCAAATGGTTTAGTATGGCCCAATTACCCTTTGGTAAGCTTAGTAACACGTTTGCATCGAAATTGACAGAGATATCAACATTTCTCGTTTTTATGCCTGCAAAATGCTTTTCAGAGCGCCAGAATCAATTTTCGACCAACAACGTGTTTCTGACCTCACATTGTTGATTTCTCTCAAAACGAATGTATTCCACTTCCAAATGGTTTAGTATGGCCCGATAACCCTTTAGTAAGCTTAGCAACACGTTTGAACTGAAATTGACAGATATCAACATCTCTTGTTTTTATGCCTGCAAAATGCTTTTCAGAGCGCCAGAATCACTTTTCGACCAACAACGTGTTTCTGACCTCACATTGTTGATTTCTCTCAAAACGAATGTATTCCACTTCCAAATGGTTTAGTATGGCCCAATTACCCTTTGGTAAGCTTAGTAACACGTTTGCATCGAAATTTACAGAGATATCAACATTTCTTGTTTTTATGCCTGCAAAATGCTTTTCGGAGCGCCAGAATCACTTATCGACCAACAATGTGTTTTTGACCTTACATTGTTGATTTTGCTCAAAACGAATGTATTCCACTTCCAAATGGTTTAGTATGGCCCAATAACGCTTTAGTAAGCTTAGTAACACGTTTGAACTGAAATTGACAGATATCAACATCTCTTGTTTTTATGCCTGCAAAATGCTTTTCAGAGCGCCAGAATCACTTTTCGACCAACAACGTGTTTTTGACCTCACATTGTTGATTTCGCTCAAAACTAAAGTATACCACTTCCAAATGGTTTAGTATGGCCCAATAACCCTTTATTAAGCTTAGTAACACGTTTGAACTGAAATTTACAGATATCAACATTTCTTATTTTTATGCCTGCAAAATGCTTTTCAGAGCGCCAGAATCACTTTTCGACCAACAACGTGTTTCTGACCTCACATTGTTGATTTCTCTCAAAACGAATGTATTCCACTTCCAAATGGTTTAGTATGGCCCGATAACCCTTTAGTAAGCTTAGCAACACGTTTGAACTGAAATTGACAGATATCAACATCTCTTGTTTTTATGCCTGCAAAATGCTTTTCAGAGCGCCAGAATCACTTTTCGACCAACAACGTGTTTCTGACCTCACATTGTTGATTTCTCTCAAAACGAATGTATTCCACTTCCAAATGGTTTAGTATGGCCCAATTACCCTTTGGTAAGCTTAGTAACACGTTTGCGTCGAAATTGACAGAGATATCAACATTTCTTGTTTTTATGCCTGCAAAATGCTTTTCAGAGCGCCAGAATCACTTATCGACCAACAATGTGTTTTTGACCTTACATTGTGGATTTTGCTCAAAACGAATGTATTCCACTTCCAAATGGTTTAGTATGGCCCAATAACCCTTTAGTAAGCTTAGTAACACGTTTGAACTGAAATTGACAGATATCAACATCTCTTGTTTTTATGCCTGCAAAATGCTTTTCAGAGCGCCAGAATCACTTTTCGACCAACAACGTGTTTTTGACCTCACATTGTTGATTTCGCTCAAAACTAAAGTATACCACTTCCAAATGGTTTAGTATGGCCCAATAACCCTTTAGTAAGCTTAGTAACACGTTTGAACTGAAATTGACAGATATCAACATTTCTTATTTTTATGCCTGCAAAATGCTTTTCAGAGCGCCAGAATCACTTTTCGACCAACAACGTGTTTCTGACCTCACATTGTTGATTTCTCTCAAAACGAATGTATTCCACTTCCAAATGGTTTAGTATGGCCCGATAACCCTTTAGTAAGCTTAGCAACACGTTTGAACTGAAATTGACAGATATCAACATCTCTTGTTTTTATGCCTGCAAAATGCTTTTCAGAGCGCCAGAATCACTTTTCGACCAACAACGTGTTTCTGACCTCACATTGTTGATTTCTCTCAAAACGAATGTATTCCACTTCCAAATGGTTTAGTATGGCCCAATTACCCTTTGGTAAGCTTAGTAACACGTTTGAACTGAAATTGACAGATATATACATTTCATATTTTTATGCCTGCAAAATGCTTTTCAGAGCGCCAGAATCACTTTTCGACCAACAACGTGTTTCTGACCTCACATTGTTGATTTCTCTCAAAACGAATGTATTCCACTTCCAAATGGTTTAGTATGGCCCGATAACCCTTTAGTAAGCTTAGCAACACGTTTGAACTGAAATTGACAGATATCAACATCTCTTGTTTTTATGCCTGCAAAATGCTTTTCAGAGCGCCAGAATCACTTTTCGACCAACAACGTGTTTCTGACCTCACATTGTTGATTTCTCTCAAAACGAATGTATTCCACTTCCAAATGGTTTAGTATGGCCCAATTACCCTTTGGCAAGCTTAGTAACACGTTTGCATCGAAATTGACAGAGATATCAACATTTCTTGTTTTTATTCCTGCAAAATGCTTTTCAGAGCGCCAGAATCACTTATCGACCAACAATGTGTTTTTGACCTTACATTGTTGATTTTGCTCAAAACGAATGTATTCCACTTCCAAATGGTTTAGTATGGCCCGATAACCCTTTAGTAAGCTTAGTAACACGTTTGAACTGAAATTGACAGATATCAACATCTCTTGTTTTTATGCCTGCAAAATGCTTTTCAGAGCGCCAGAATCACTTTTCGACTAACAACGTGTTTTTGACCTCACATTGTTGATTTCGCTCAAAACTAAAGTATACCACTTCCAAATGGTTTAGTATGGCCCGATAACCCTTTAGTAAGCTTAGCAACACGTTTGAACTGAAATTGACAGATATCAACATCTCTTGTTTTTATGCCTGCAAAATGCTTTTCAGAGCGCCAGAATCACTTTTCAACCAACAACGTGTTTCTGACCTCACATTGTTGATTTCTCTCAAAACGAATGTATTCCACTTCCAAATGGTTTAGTATGGCCCAATTACCCTTTGGTAAGCTTAGTAACACGTTTGCATCGAAATTGACAGAGATATCAACATTTCTCGTTTTTATGCCTGCAAAATGCTTTTCTGAGCGCTAGAATCACTTTTCGACCAACAACGTGTTTCTGACCTCACATTGTTGATTTCTCTCAAAACGAATGTATTCCACTTCCAAATGGTTTAGTATGGCCCGATAACCCTTTAGTAAGCTTGGTAACACGTTTGAACTGAAATTGACAGATATCAACATCTCTTGTTTTTATGCCTGCAAAATGCTTTTCAGAGCGCCAGAATCACTTATCGACCAACAATGTGTTTTTGACCTTACATTGTGGATTTTGCTCAAAACGAATGTATTCCACTTCCAAATGGTTTAGTATGGCCCAATAACCCTTTAGTAAGCTTAGTAACACGTTTGAACTGAAATTGACAGATATCAACATCTCTTGTTTTTATGCCTGCAAAATGCTTTTCAGAGCGCCAGAATCACTTTTCGACCAACAACGTGTTTTTGACCTCACATTGTTGATTTCGCTCAAAACTAAAGTATACCACTTCCAAATGGTTTAGTATGGCCCAATAACCCTTTAGTAAGCTTAGTAACACGTTTGAACTGAAATTGACAGATATCAACATTTCTTATTTTTATGCCTGCAAAATGCTTTTCAGAGCGCCAGAATCACTTTTCGACCAACAACGTGTTTCTGACCTCACATTGTTGATTTCTCTCAAAACGAATGTATTCCACTTCCAAATGGTTTAGTATGGCCCGATAACCCTTTAGTAAGCTTAGCAACACGTTTGAACTGAAATTGACAGATATCAACATCGCTTGTTTTTATGCCTGCAAAATGCTTTTCAGAGCGCCAGAATCACTTTTCGACCAACAACGTGTTTCTGACCTCACATTGTTGATTTCTCTCAAAACGAATGTATTCCACTTCCAAATGGTTTAGTATGGCCCAATTACCCTTTGGTAAGCTTAGTAACACGTTTGCGTCGAAATTGACAGAGATATCAACATTTCTTGTTTTTATGCCTGCAAAATGCTTTTCAGAGCGCCAGAATCACTTATCGACCAACAATGTGTTTTTGACCTTACATTGTGGATTTTGCTCAAAACGAATGTATTCCACTTCCAAATGGTTTAGTATGGCCCAATAACCCTTTAGTAAGCTTAGTAACACTTTTGAACTGAAATTGACAGATATCAACATCTCTTGTTTTTATGCCTGCAAAATGCTTTTCAGAGCGCCAGAATCACTTTTCGACCAACAACGTGTTTTTGACCTCACATTGTTGATTTCGCTCAAAACTAAAGTATACCACTTCCAAATGGTTTAGTATGGCCCAATAACCCTTTAGTAAGCTTAGTAACACGTTTGAATTGAAATTGACAGATATCAACATCTCTTGTTTTTATGCCTGCAAAATGCTTTTCAGAGCGCCAGAATCACTTTTCGACCAACAACGTGTTTCTGACCTCACATTGTTGATTTCTCTCAAAACGAATGTATTCCACTTCCAAATGGTTTAGTATGGCCCGATAACCCTTTAGTAAGCTTAGTAACACGTTTGAACTGAAATTGACAGATATCAACATCTCTTGTTTTTATGCCTGCAAAATGCTTTTCAGAGCGCCAGAATCACTTTTCGACTAACAACTTGTTTTTGACCTCACATTGTTGATTTCGCTCAAAACTAAAGTATACCACTTCCAAATGGTTTAGTATGGCCCGATAACCCTTTAGTAAGCTTAGCAACACGTTTGAACTGAAATTGACAGATATCAACATCTCTTGTTTTTATGCCTGCAAAATGCTTTTCAGAGCGCCAGAATCACTTTTCGACCAACAACGTGTTTCTGACCTCACATTGTTGATTTCTCTCAAAACGAATGTATTCCACTTCCAAATGGTTTAGTATGGCCCAATTACCCTTTGGTAAGCTTAGTAACACGTTTGCATCGAAATTGACAGAGATATCAACATTTCTTGTTTTTATTCCTGCAAAATGCTTTTCAGAGCGCCAGAATCACTTATCGACCAACAATGTGTTTTTGACCTTACATTGTTGATTTTGCTCAAAACGAATGTATTCCACTTCCAAATGGTTTAGTATGGCCCGATAACCCTTTAGTAAGCTTAGTAACACGTTTGAACTGAAATTGACAGATATCAACATCTCTTGTTTTTATGCCTGCAAAATGCTTTTCAGAGCGCCAGAATCACTTTTCGACTAACAACTTGTTTTTGACCTCACATTGTTGATTTCGCTCAAAACTAAAGTATACCACTTCCAAATGGTTTAGTATGGCCCGATAACCCTTTTGTAAGCTTAGCAACACGTTTGAACTGAAATTGACAGATATCAACATCTCTTGTTTTTATGCCTGCAAAATGCTTTTCAGAGCGCCAGAATCACTTTTCGACCAACAACGTGTTTCTGACCTCACATTGTTGATTTCTCTCAAAACGAATGTATTCCACTTCCAAATGGTTTAGTATGGCCCAATTACCCTTTGGTAAGCTTAGTAACACGTTTGCATCGAAATTGACAGAGATATCAACATTTCTCGTTTTTATGCCTGCAAAATGCTTTTCTGAGCGCTAGAATCACTTTTCGACCAACAACGTGTTTCTGACCTCACATTGTTGATTTCTCTCAAAACGAATGTATTCCACTTCCAAATGGTTTAGTATGGCCCAATAACCCTTTAGTAAGCTTAGTAACACGTTTGAACTGAAATTGACAGATATCAACATCTCTTGTTTTTATGCCTGCAAAATGCTTTTCAGAGCGCCAGAATCACTTTTCGACCAACAACGTGTTTTTGACCTCACATTGTTGATTTCGCTCAAAACTAAAGTATACCACTTCCAAATGGTTTAGTATGGCCCAATAACCCTTTAGTAAGCTTAGTAACACGTTTGAATTGTAATTGACAGATATCAACATCTCTTGTTTTTATGCCTGCAAAATGCTTTTCAGAGCGCCAGAATCACTTTTCGACCAACAACGTGTTTCTGACCTCACATTGTTGATTTCTCTCAAAACGAATGTATTCCACTTCCAAATGGTTTAGTATGGCCCGATAACCCTTTAGTAAGCTTAGTAACACGTTTGAACTGAAATTGACAGATATCAACATCTCTTGTTTTTATGCCTGCAAAATGCTTTTCAGAGCGCCAGAATCACTTTTCGACTAACAACTTGTTTTTGACCTCACATTGTTGATTTCGCTCAAAACTAAAGTATACCACTTCCAAATGGTTTAGTATGGCCCGATAACCCTTTAGTAAGCTTAGCAACACGTTTGAACTGAAATTGACAGATATGAACATCTCTTGTTTTTATGCCTGCAAAATGCTTTTCAGAGCGCCAGAATCACTTTTCGACCAACAACGTGTTTCTGACCTCACATTGTTGATTTCTCTCAAAACGAATGTATTCCACTTCCAAATGGTTTAGTATGGCCCAATTACCCTTTGGTAAGCTTAGTAACACGTTTGCATCGAAATTGACAGAGATATCAACATTTCTTGTTTTTATTCCTGCAAAATGCTTTTCAGAGCGCCAGAATCACTTATCGACCAACAATGTGTTTTTGACCTTACATTGTTGATTTTGCTCAAAACGAATGTATTCCACTTCCAAATGGTTTAGTATGGCCCGATAACCCTTTAGTAAGCTTAGTAACACGTTTGAACTGAAATTGACAGATATCAACATCTCTTGTTTTTATGCCTGCAAAATGCTTTTCAGAGCGCCAGAATCACTTTTCGACTAACAACTTGTTTTTGACCTCACATTGTTGATTTCGCTCAAAACTAAAGTATACCACTTCCAAATGGTTTAGTATGGCCCGATAACCCTTTAGTAAGCTTAGCAACACGTTTGAACTGAAATTGACAGATATCAACATCTCTTGTTTTTATGCCTGCAAAATGCTTTTCAGAGCGCCAGAATCACTTTTCGACCAACAACGTGTTTCTGACCTCACATTGTTGATTTCTCTCAAAACGAATGTATTCCACTTCCAAATGGTTTAGTATGGCCCAATTACCCTTTGGTAAGCTTAGTAACACGTTTGCATCGAAATTGACAGAGATATCAACATTTCTCGTTTTTATGCCTGCAAAATGCTTTTCTGAGCGCTAGAATCACTTTTCGACCAACAACGTGTTTCTGACCTCACATTGTTGATTTCTCTCAAAACGAATGTATTCCACTTCCAAATGGTTTAGTATGGCCCAATAACCCTTTAGTAAGCTTAGTAACACGTTTGAACTGAAATTGACAGATATCAACATCTCTTGTTTTTATGCCTGCAAAATGCTTTTCAGAGCGCCAGAATCACTTTTCGACCAACAACGTGTTTTTGACCTCACATTGTTGATTTCGCTCAAAACTAAAGTATACCACTTCCAAATGGTTTAGTATGGCCCAATAACCCTTTAGTAAGCTTAGTAACACGTTTGAATTGAAATTGACAGATATCAACATCTCTTGTTTTTATGCCTGCAAAATGCTTTTCAGAGCGCCAGAATCACTTTTCGACCAACAACGTGTTTCTGACCTCACATTGTTGATTTCTCTCAAAACGAATGTATTCCACTTCCAAATGGTTTAGTATGGCCCGATAACCCTTTAGTATGCTTAGTAACACGTTTGAACTGAAATTGACAGATGGGTCATTCCAGAATTGGAGGACATTTTCTGTCTCACCCATGAAATTTCAAATAATCCATGAACAAAATACTAAAACATGCACTTGTTGTGTAAATTATACTTGTCCTGAGACAAAATGTAAATATAGTTGTCGAAAAAGTGGTTCCAAAATATTATTTAAAATACCAAATAGCTCTCGAGCACCCCCTAAAATGGCATTTTTCTCTTGTCCCACCTTCTTGATGACCAACTTGCATGTCAAATGTAACAGTTAAAATGAGTTTTAAATCTACTTTTTTTGGTAGGATTTTGTTGATATATGTCTGTTGTAATTGTTAAAGTAATTTGTCTAATCATCAACATATTTTAAATAATAGTAATTATGCACTGAAGTTGTGTCCCACAACATGCGTGCAACCCTGTTACCGAAACCAATTTAGCCTGACAGTGGAAGAGAAAAAACAGTGAGTCACATGACACAGAGGAAATTACATCATTACACCATTTGCTAGCACCATGGGTAGACCAAAGGTAAGTCCTTTCTTCTATTTTTCATATTTTTCCAATCTTTTCAGCCTTGATTGAATGTGTCACTCTGACCAACGCAACCCTGTTATTCATATTATCAAAATAAGACAAATTAATTTCAAGTTTTCTTTCTTTATTTGTATAACTTAGTTTGTCCTTGACCTTGACCTAACATCACATTCCACAGCTAGCATCTATTCATGAGAAAAAGCTAACATTAGCATTGATTTGCAACCCTGTTACTTGCAACCCTGTTACTGTAATTAGAGTAACAGGGTTGCACTACAGTAACAGGGTTGCATCTCCTTCAGTTCACTCAGAAGGGACAATCTATTATCTATAGTAAAATTAAATGTGTATCTATAATTTAGCATGATCTACATGTTTTAAATGTATTACCATATTTTCCAGAATATAAATTGCCATTTTTTTTCTTGGACAACTACCTGGATGGGATTATTAACTCAAAATGAACTTGACTTGATCATGTTCACATAATTTTCAATAGGTAGGACATTTTTTAAATTTAAAATTGATTTCTACAGAGTTCTTGCACACCATTGAGCGCTGCTGAAAAGCAGAGGCGCTACCGTGCCAGGCGGGATGCTGATGAACAGAGGAGACAGCAGTACTTAGAAAAAGAGAAAGAGAAGTGGAGGAAAGATGTAGAAACAGGGAAGAAGAAAAAGCAAAAAGACCGCAGTGTGAGAGCGCAGCGTGCCCAGCGAAAAAGGTGGAAAGAGGCTCATAAGAGGAGTAATGCCAGGAAAAAGGTACTTGAAGGATTAAACACCCCTCCAGTCAGCCCTGATCCTCCAGCCAGGCCAGAAATTCGAGTCAGGCCAGAATCTCCAGTCAGCTCTCAACCTGGGACTTCAAGGTCAGGACATAAGTTTAGGTTATTAAGGAATGCAAGTGAGTGTAAGCAAAGATCAGAACTGTATCTGTACAATGAACAGTGAAATAGGCATCTCTTTTACTTGATAGGTATAATCCTTAATTATTACAAGTCAAAAGATATCCATTTTAGATAATGAAACGGTATTGTA
Source organism: Gadus macrocephalus (assembly GCF_031168955.1). Taxonomy (NCBI): domain Eukaryota; kingdom Metazoa; phylum Chordata; class Actinopteri; order Gadiformes; family Gadidae; genus Gadus; species Gadus macrocephalus. Next base: position 27,029,993 of record NC_082397.1, read on the forward strand.
GCTATCAGTATGATGTTTGCTATGACTATCAAGAACCACTGCATGCACCATGGATTGCTATTACTTACTACATATGTATCTATTAATTACTGGGTAACTACCCTCAAATAAGTTGCTACTGTGAAATCAATAATGAAAGTGTTTATATGTTTCTTTTAGGCAACGTGATCTTGGGAGAAGAAAAAGGAGGGCTGCCAAAGCAAAATTAAACAAGGAGTTGCAGAAACTACAGGATCAGTTAAGTAAAGTTGAAAAACGAGCAGAAAAATACAGAAAGCGGCTCCAACGATCCTAAAAGGACAATCCATCTCCAAGATCCAAAGTCAACAAGTTGCTTCGGGAAATCTCGGGCACATCCCTAAGGAGAACCCTGTTGTTCCATACAGCAGTAGCTGAGGAAGTACGTACCAAGTACGCACATTCAAAGAGAGAGAGTGACAGACAAGTCATTGCAGGAATAGTCACCAGCAAAATCCTGAAGAAGTACAGGCTGCAGAGATTGGCAGAAGAGGTTTTTGGATTTTCAAGGAGGAGGTGGACAAAACTGGCAAATGAAAATGTCTGCAGGTACCAGAGGAAGAAGCACGAGGGGATTGCTGCCACGCTGAGATCAACGGTGAGAACGTTCTTTTCACGTGATGATGTCAGCAGGATCACAACTGGAAAAAAGCAAACGGTGACAAAAGAAAAGAAGAAAATGCAGAAAAGATTACTGGTGGATTCAATGAAGAACCTCCATTTGAAGTTCCTGGCTGAGCAGACCAACCTCCGTCTATCATACTCACTGTTCTGCACACTTCGCCCCTACTGGGTTGTGCATCCAACATTGGCAGATCGTGAAACATGCATGTGCAAACAACATGAAAATCTAGGCTTTATTGCCAAAAAGCTTCACCAGATGCACATCATCGACACATCCAATTTGGAGAGCCTGACACAAGCCATCACATGTGACACCACAAGCAAGCAATGTATGTATGGGGAATGTGAGAAATGCAGCAATAATACCTATGCACTCACAAGCCACTACAGAGCCACCGATCGTGTCTCCTACCTTCAGTGGGCCACTGTGGACAAAGAGCACAAAAATGATCCTGGAGCAGCCTCAAAGATCACTTTGAAAAAAGAATTTGAATGCTCCCAAGAAGAGCTGGTGGAAACGTTTGCCATTTTGCTCCAGAAGTTCAGGCGCCATCTCTACAACATCAGGCAGCAATATGCTTTCTCACGGGCCCTGAAGCTGAACCTCCCTGCAAATGAATGTGCAGTCCATATTGACTTCTCAGAGAACTACGGCTGCAAGTACAGCGCTGAAGTACAAGCTGTCCATTTTGGTGCATCACACCAACAGGCCACTTTGCACACTGGGGTTTACTATGTGGGGGGGGGCATCTGCCCCTACCTCCTTTTGCACTGTATCGGCATCCAGACTGAAGGGACCACCTGCCATATGGCAACACCTGGAGCCCATCCTGAGGGAAATCCGAGAGGGATTCCCGGATGTGACAACCATCCATTTTTTTAGCGATGGCCCCTGCACACAGTACAAGCAGCGTGGTAATTTTTACCTCTTTTGTACTGAAATTTTCAAGAAGGGGTTTACAAGAGGAACCTGGAACTACTTCGAAGCCAGCCATGGCAAAGGTGCCCCAGATGGTGTGGGTGGCACATTGAAGAGGAGGGCCGACAGGCTTGTCAGCCAAGGAGTTGATATTCCTACTGCATTGTCCATGTACCAAGCTCTGAGTGAGGGACAATCGAAGGTGAAATTGTTTTACATTCAGGAGCAAGCCGTGGAGGATGCAGTGAAAGAAATGCCAGCTGACCTGCCAGCTGTACCATCCACAATGAGGCTCCACCAGGTGGTTACTCTTTCACCTGGGAAAATTCTCTACCGTGACGTCAGCTGCATGTGTTCGGCAACAGGGAATCTGGAGTGTGATTGCCAAAAAACAAAGTCCTTCAGTTTTAATACCACAGATGACCACACAGAAGACCCCATATACAGCCAACCAGAAGAGGTGGAGTGGCACAGTCCAGAGGTTGTGGGGAAATGGTGTGCCCTGGTGTACGACCACACCATCTACCCAGGGATCATCCAAGAGGTGAATGAGACCCACTGCCAGGTGAAATGTATGCATAAAGTGGGGGAAAACCGTTTTTTCTGGCCGTTGAGGGAAGATCTCCATTGGTATCCCTTGGAGGATGTGCTGACCCTCATTCCTCCCCCAGAGAACGTTACCGCACGCCACATGGCCATCGCAAGAGAGGTATGGGATGCTCTGGCCAGCCGCGGAAATTAAATCAACATTATAACACTAGCTTTTTAAAATATTGATCAGTTTATGACTATTTTTGATATGCTCATTCATTTTAATGCCAGGTTGTCGGCATACTGTAATATAACTATTTTTTTTATGTTTGTCCATTGAATATTTGATCAGATCCAGTTTGTGGTCTTGTTGACAAGTTTATTTTTTTGATCATTCCTACTCATCCTGTTGATCCTTCATCGAAACGATATATAAAATATTATTAAACAACATTCCTGTGGTCCTGAGTATTTATTTGTCACATTTATGTCATGATCTACAATCAAAAGTAATGTATCCATTCAACCGTTACTTTGCGCAACCCTGTTACTCTAATTTCAACCCTGTTACAATATAATTTTTATTAAATTAATCTTAAATAATTTTCTCAGCTCACAAGGGTTTAATCTATTGTCCTTTTAATAGTTTGAATGATTATATGCATAATGTATTTGAGCAAATATTTGAAAATAAATACTGAAATTAGTAAAAAGAAACGTGTGACTATTGAAAAGTTGGGCAAGATAGATTTCAAAAGTTGCTTAAATTAATATAAGTCAAGTCTTATCTGAAATTAAATGAGTATTCAATGTGAATATGACTTTCTCTACTTAATGGTAAAGGATTTAATAAACAATATTTTAAAATATTAGTTTTTCAGGTTCCTGAGTATTCGTAACAGGGTTGCGCCAAGCATAGCACACAACAAATAAAACATTTCATAAAAAGTGTACCTTTGATGCCTGAGCTGGACGAATCAAATTAATTGATGGTTTATTACCTGTTTTTCTTAAATACATAACAGAAAATTATAAAATAAAGGGTCAATTTTTCAAAAGTGTTGATGCCTAAATTGTCCTCCAATTCTGGAATGACCCAGATATCAACATCTCTTGTTTTTATGCCTGCAAAATGCTTTTCAGAGCGCCAGAATCACTTTTCGACTAACAACTTGTTTTTGACCTCACATTGTTGATTTCGCTCAAAACTAAAGTATACCACTTCCAAATGGTTTAGTATGGCCCGATAACCCTTTAGTAAGCTTAGCAACACGTTTGAACTGAAATTGACAGATATCAACATCTCTTGTTTTTATGCCTGCAAAATGCTTTTCAGAGCGCCAGAATCACTTTTCGACCAACAACGTGTTTCTGACCTCACATTGTTGATTTCTCTCAAAACGAATGTATTCCACTTCCAAATGGTTTAGTATGGCCCAATTACCCTTTGGTAAGCTTAGTAACACGTTTGCATCGAAATTGACAGAGATATCAACATTTCTTGTTTTTATTCCTGCAAAATGCTTTTCAGAGCGCCAGAATCACTTGTCGACCAACAATGTGTTTTTGACCTTACATTGTTGATTTTGCTCAAAACGAATGTATTCCACTTCCAAATGGTTTAGTATGGCCCGATAACCCTTTAGTAAGCTTAGTAACACGTTTGAACTGAAATTGACAGATATCAACATCTCTTGTTTTTATGCCTGCAAAATGCTTTTCAGAGCGCCAGAATCACTTTTCGACTAACAACTTGTTTTTGACCTCACATTGTTGATTTCGCTCAAAACTAAAGTATACCACTTCCAAATGGTTTAGTATGGCCCGATAACCCTTTGGTAAGCTTAGTAACACGTTTGCATCGAAATTGACAGAGATATCAACATTTCTCGTTTTTATGCCTGCAAAATGCTTTTCAGAGCGCCAGAATCAATTTTCGACCAACAACGTGTTTCTGACCTCACATTGTTGATTTCTCTCAAAACGAATGTATTCCACTTCCAAATGGTTTAGTATGGCCCGATAACCCTTTAGTAAGCTTAGCAACACGTTTGAACTGAAATTGACAGATATCAACATCTCTTGTTTTTATGCCTGCAAAATGCTTTTCAGAGCGCCAGAATCACTTTTCGACCAACAACGTGTTTCTGACCTCACATTGTTGATTTCTCTCAAAACGAATGTATTCCACTTCCAAATGGTTTAGTATGGCCCAATTACCCTTTGGTAAGCTTAGTAACACGTTTGCATCGAAATTTACAGAGATATCAACATTTCTTGTTTTTATGCCTGCAAAATGCTTTTCGGAGCGCCAGAATCACTTATCGACCAACAATGTGTTTTTGACCTTACATTGTTGATTTTGCTCAAAACGAATGTATTCCACTTCCAAATGGTTTAGTATGGCCCAATAACGCTTTAGTAAGCTTAGTAACACGTTTGAACTGAAATTGACAGATATCAACATCTCTTGTTTTTATGCCTGCAAAATGCTTTTCAGAGCGCCAGAATCACTTTTCGACCAACAACGTGTTTTTGACCTCACATTGTTGATTTCGCTCAAAACTAAAGTATACCACTTCCAAATGGTTTAGTATGGCCCAATAACCCTTTATTAAGCTTAGTAACACGTTTGAACTGAAATTGACAGATATCAACATTTCTTATTTTTATGCCTGCAAAATGCTTTTCAGAGCGCCAGAATCACTTTTCGACCAACAACGTGTTTCTGACCTCACATTGTTGATTTCTCTCAAAACGAATGTATTCCACTTCCAAATGGTTTAGTATGGCCCGATAACCCTTTAGTAAGCTTAGCAACACGTTTGAACTGAAATTGACAGATATCAACATCTCTTGTTTTTATGCCTGCAAAATGCTTTTCAGAGCGCCAGAATCACTTTTCGACCAACAACGTGTTTCTGACCTCACATTGTTGATTTCTCTCAAAACGAATGTATTCCACTTCCAAATGGTTTAGTATGGCCCAATTACCCTTTGGTAAGCTTAGTAACACGTTTGCGTCGAAATTGACAGAGATATCAACATTTCTTGTTTTTATGCCTGCAAAATGCTTTTCAGAGCGCCAGAATCACTTATCGACCAACAGTGTGTTTTTGACCTTACATTGTGGATTTTGCTCAAAACGAATGTATTCCACTTCCAAATGGTTTAGTATGGCCCAATAACCCTTTAGTAAGCTTAGTAACACGTTTGAACTGAAATTGACAGATATCAACATCTCTTGTTTTTATGCCTGCAAAATGCTTTTCAGAGCGCCAGAATCACTTTTCGACCAACAACGTGTTTTTGACCTCACATTGTTGATTTCGCTCAAAACTAAAGTATACCACTTCCAAATGGTTTAGTATGGCCCAATAACCCTTTAGTAAGCTTAGTAACACGTTTGAACTGAAATTGACAGATATCAACATTTCTTATTTTTATGCCTGCAAAATGCTTTTCAGAGCGCCAGAATCACTTTTCGACCAACAACGTGTTTCTGACCTCACATTGTTGATTTCTCTCAAAACGAATGTATTCCACTTCCAAATGGTTTAGTATGGCCCGATAACCCTTTAGTAAGCTTAGCAACACGTTTGAACTGAAATTGACAGATATCAACATCTCTTGTTTTTATGCCTGCAAAATGCTTTTCAGAGCGCCAGAATCACTTTTCGACCAACAACGTGTTTCTGACCTCACATTGTTGATTTCTCTCAAAACGAATGTATTCCACTTCCAAATGGTTTAGTATGGCCCAATTACCCTTTGGTAAGCTTAGTAACACGTTTGCATCGAAATTGACAGAGATATCAACATTTCTTGTTTTTATTCCTGCAAAATGCTTTTCAGAGCGCCAGAATCACTTATCGACCAACAATGTGTTTTTGACCTTACATTGTTGATTTTGCTCAAAACGAATGTATTCCACTTCCAAATGGTTTAGTATGGCCCGATAACCCTTTAGTAAGCTTAGTAACACGTTTGAACTGAAATTGACAGATATCAACATCTCTTGTTTTTATGCCTGCAAAATGCTTTTCAGAGCGCCAGAATCACTTTTCGACTAACAACTTGTTTTTGACCTCACATTGTTGATTTCGCTCAAAACTAAAGTATACCACCTCCAAATGGTTTAGTATGGCCCGATAACCCTTTAGTAAGCTTAGCAACACGTTTGAACTGAAATTGACAGATATCAACATCTCTTGTTTTTATGCCTGCAAAATGCTTTTCAGAGCGCCAGAATCACTTTTCGACCAACAACGTGTTTCTGACCTCACATTGTTGATTTCTCTCAAAACGAATGTATTCCACTTCCAAATGGTTTAGTATGGCCCAATTACCCTTTGGTAAGCTTAGTAACACGTTTGCATCGAAATTGACAGAGATATCAACATTTCTCGTTTTTATGCCTGCAAAATGCTTTTCTGAGCGCTAGAATCACTTTTCGACCAACAACGTGTTTCTGACCTCACATTGTTGATTTCTCTCAAAACGAATGTATTCCACTTCCAAATGGTTTAGTATGGCCCGATAACCCTTTAGTAAGCTTGGTAACACGTTTGAACTGAAATTGACAGATATCAACATCTCTTGTTTTTATGCCTGCAAAATGCTTTTCAGAGCGCCAGAATCACTTTTCGACCAACAACGTGTTTTTGACCTCACATTGTTGATTTCGCTCAAAACTAAAGTATACCACTTCCAAATGGTTTAGTATGGCCCAATAACCATTTTTAAGCTTAGTAACACATTTGACCTGATATTGACAGATATCAACATCTCTTGTTTTTATGCCTGCGAAATGCTTTTCAGAGCGCCAGAATCACTTTTCGACCAACAACGTGTTTCTGACCTCACATTGTTGATTTCTCTCAAAACGAATGTATTCCACTTCCAAATGGTTTAGTATGGCCCAATTACCCTTTGGTAAGCTTAGTAACACGTTTGCATCGAAATTGACAGAGATATCAACATTTCTCGTTTTTATGCCTGCAAAATGCTTTTCAGAGCGCCAGAATCAATTTTCGACCAACAACGTGTTTCTGACCTCACATTGTTGATTTCTCTCAAAACGAATGTATTCCACTTCCAAATGGTTTAGTATGGCCCGATAACCCTTTAGTAAGCTTAGCAACACGTTTGAACTGAAATTGACAGATATCAACATCTCTTGTTTTTATGCCTGCAAAATGCTTTTCAGAGCGCCAGAATCACTTTTCGACCAACAACGTGTTTCTGACCTCACATTGTTGATTTCTCTCAAAACGAATGTATTCCACTTCCAAATGGTTTAGTATGGCCCAATTACCCTTTGGTAAGCTTAGTAACACGTTTGCATCGAAATTTACAGAGATATCAACATTTCTTGTTTTTATGCCTGCAAAATGCTTTTCGGAGCGCCAGAATCACTTATCGACCAACAATGTGTTTTTGACCTTACATTGTTGATTTTGCTCAAAACGAATGTATTCCACTTCCAAATGGTTTAGTATGGCCCAATAACGCTTTAGTAAGCTTAGTAACACGTTTGAACTGAAATTGACAGATATCAACATCTCTTGTTTTTATGCCTGCAAAATGCTTTTCAGAGCGCCAGAATCACTTTTCGACCAACAACGTGTTTTTGACCTCACATTGTTGATTTCGCTCAAAACTAAAGTATACCACTTCCAAATGGTTTAGTATGGCCCAATAACCCTTTATTAAGCTTAGTAACACGTTTGAACTGAAATTGACAGATATCAACATTTCTTATTTTTATGCCTGCAAAATGCTTTTCAGAGCGCCAGAATCACTTTTCGACCAACAACGTGTTTCTGACCTCACATTGTTGATTTCTCTCAAAACGAATGTATTCCACTTCCAAATGGTTTAGTATGGCCCGATAACCCTTTAGTAAGCTTGGTAACACGTTTGAACTGAAATTGACAGATATCAACATCTCTTGTTTTTATGCCTGCAAAATGCTTTTCAGAGCGCCAGAATCACTTTTCGACCAACAACGTGTTTTTGACCTCACATTGTTGATTTCGCTCAAAACTAAAGTATACCACTTCCAAATGGTTTAGTATGGCCCAATAACCATTTTTAAGCTTAGTAACACATTTGACCTGATATTGACAGATATCAACATCTCTTGTTTTTATGCCTGCGAAATGCTTTTCAGAGCGCCAGAATCACTTTTCGACCAACAACGTGTTTCTGACCTCACATTGTTGATTTCTCTCAAAACGAATGTATTCCACTTCCAAATGGTTTAGTATGGCCCAATTACCCTTTGGTAAGCTTAGTTACACGTTTGCATCGAAATTGACAGAGATATCAACATTTCTCGTTTTTATGCCTGCAAAATGCTTTTCAGAGCGCCAGAATCAATTTTCGACCAACAACGTGTTTCTGACCTCACATTGTTGATTTCTCTCAAAACGAATGTATTCCACTTCCAAATGGTTTAGTATGGCCCGATAACCCTTTAGTAAGCTTAGCAACACGTTTGAACTGAAATTGACAGATATCAACATCTCTTGTTTTTATGCCTGCAAAATGCTTTTCAGAGCGCCAGAATCACTTTTCGACCAACAACGTGTTTCTGACCTCACATTGTTGATTTCTCTCAAAACGAATGTATTCCACTTCCAAATGGTTTAGTATGGCCCAATTACCCTTTGGTAAGCTTAGTAACACGTTTGCATCGAAATTTACAGAGATATCAACATTTCTTGTTTTTATGCCTGCAAAATGCTTTTCGGAGCGCCAGAATCACTTATCGACCAACAATGTGTTTTTGACCTTACATTGTTGATTTTGCTCAAAACGAATGTATTCCACTTCCAAATGGTTTAGTATGGCCCAATAACGCTTTAGTAAGCTTAGTAACACGTTTGAACTGAAATTGACAGATATCAACATCTCTTGTTTTTATGCCTGCAAAATGCTTTTCAGAGCGCCAGAATCACTTTTCGACCAACAACGTGTTTTTGACCTCACATTGTTGATTTCGCTCAAAACTAAAGTATACCACTTCCAAATGGTTTAGTATGGCCCAATAACCCTTTATTAAGCTTAGTAACACGTTTGAACTGAAATTGACAGATATCAACATTTCTTATTTTTATGCCTGCAAAATGCTTTTCAGAGCGCCAGAATCACTTTTCGACCAACAACGTGTTTCTGACCTCACATTGTTGATTTCTCTCAAAACGAATGTATTCCACTTCCAAATGGTTTAGTATGGCCCGATAACCCTTTAGTAAGCTTGGTAACACGTTTGAACTGAAATTGACAGATATCAACATCTCTTGTTTTTATGCCTGCAAAATGCTTTTCAGAGCGCCAGAATCACTTTTCGACCAACAACGTGTTTTTGACCTCACATTGTTGATTTCGCTCAAAACTAAAGTATACCACTTCCAAATGGTTTAGTATGGCCCAATAACCATTTTTAAGCTTAGTAACACATTTGACCTGATATTGACAGATATCAACATCTCTTGTTTTTATGCCTGCGAAATGCTTTTCAGAGCGCCAGAATCACTTTTCGACCAACAACGTGTTTCTGACCTCACATTGTTGATTTCTCTCAAAACGAATGTATTCCACTTCCAAATGGTTTAGTATGGCCCAATTACCCTTTGGTAAGCTTAGTTACACGTTTGCATCGAAATTGACAGAGATATCAACATTTCTCGTTTTTATGCCTGCAAAATGCTTTTCAGAGCGCCAGAATCAATTTTCGACCAACAACGTGTTTCTGACCTCACATTGTTGATTTCTCTCAAAACGAATGTATTCCACTTCCAAATGGTTTAGTATGGCCCGATAACCCTTTAGTAAGCTTAGCAACACGTTTGAACTGAAATTGACAGATATCAACATCTCTTGTTTTTATGCCTGCAAAATGCTTTTCAGAGCGCCAGAATCACTTTTCGACCAACAACGTGTTTCTGACCTCACATTGTTGATTTCTCTCAAAACGAATGTATTCCACTTCCAAATGGTTTAGTATGGCCCAATTACCCTTTGGTAAGCTTAGTAACACGTTTGCATCGAAATTTACAGAGATATCAACATTTCTTGTTTTTATGCCTGCAAAATGCTTTTCGGAGCGCCAGAATCACTTATCGACCAACAATGTGTTTTTGACCTTACATTGTTGATTTTGCTCAAAACGAATGTATTCCACTTCCAAATGGTTTAGTATGGCCCAATAACGCTTTAGTAAGCTTAGTAACACGTTTGAACTGAAATTGACAGATATCAACATCTCTTGTTTTTATGCCTGCAAAATGCTTTTCAGAGCGCCAGAATCACTTTTCGACCAACAACGTGTTTTTGACCTCACATTGTTGATTTCGCTCAAAACTAAAGTATACCACTTCCAAATGGTTTAGTATGGCCCAATAACCCTTTATTAAGCTTAGTAACACGTTTGAACTGAAATTGACAGATATCAACATTTCTTATTTTTATGCCTGCAAAATGCTTTTCAGAGCGCCAGAATCACTTTTCGACCAACAACGTGTTTCTGACCTCACATTGTTGATTTCTCTCAAAACGAATGTATTCCACTTCCAAATGGTTTAGTATGGCCCGATAACCCTTTAGTAAGCTTGGTAACACGTTTGAACTGAAATTGACAGATATCAACATCTCTTGTTTTTATGCCTGCAAAATGCTTTTCAGAGCGCCAGAATCACTTTTCGACCAACAACGTGTTTTTGACCTCACATTGTTGATTTCGCTCAAAACTAAAGTATACCACTTCCAAATGGTTTAGTATGGCCCAATAACCATTTTTAAGCTTAGTAACACATTTGACCTGATATTGACAGATATCAACATCTCTTGTTTTTATGCCTGCGAAATGCTTTTCAGAGCGCCAGAATCACTTTTCGACCAACAACGTGTTTCTGACCTCACATTGTTGATTTCTCTCAAAACGAATGTATTCCACTTCCAAATGGTTTAGTATGGCCCAATTACCCTTTGGTAAGCTTAGTTACACGTTTGCATCGAAATTGACAGAGATATCAACATTTCTCGTTTTTATGCCTGCAAAATGCTTTTCAGAGCGCCAGAATCAATTTTCGACCAACAACGTGTTTCTGACCTCACATTGTTGATTTCTCTCAAAACGAATGTATTCCACTTCCAAATGGTTTAGTATGGCCCGATAACCCTTTAGTAAGCTTAGCAACACGTTTGAACTGAAATTGACAGATATCAACATCTCTTGTTTTTATGCCTGCAAAATGCTTTTCAGAGCGCCAGAATCACTTTTCGACCAACAACGTGTTTCTGACCTCACATTGTTGATTTCTCTCAAAACGAATGTATTCCACTTCCAAATGGTTTAGTATGGCCCAATTACCCTTTGGTAAGCTTAGTAACACGTTTGCATCGAAATTTACAGAGATATCAACATTTCTTGTTTTTATGCCTGCAAAATGCTTTTCGGAGCGCCAGAATCACTTATCGACCAACAATGTGTTTTTGACCTTACATTGTTGATTTTGCTCAAAACGAATGTATTCCACTTCCAAATGGTTTAGTATGGCCCAATAACGCTTTAGTAAGCTTAGTAACACGTTTGAACTGAAATTGACAGATATCAACATCTCTTGTTTTTATGCCTGCAAAATGCTTTTCAGAGCGCCAGAATCACTTTTCGACCAACAACGTGTTTTTGACCTCACATTGTTGATTTCGCTCAAAACTAAAGTATACCACTTCCAAATGGTTTAGTATGGCCCAATAACCCTTTATTAAGCTTAGTAACACGTTTGAACTGAAATTGACAGATATCAACATTTCTTATTTTTATGCCTGCAAAATGCTTTTCAGAGCGCCAGAATCACTTTTCGACCAACAACGTGTTTCTGACCTCACATTGTTGATTTCTCTCAAAACGAATGTATTCCACTTCCAAATGGTTTAGTATGGCCCGATAACCCTTTAGTAAGCTTGGTAACACGTTTGAACTGAAATTGACAGATATCAACATCTCTTGTTTTTATGCCTGCAAAATGCTTTTCAGAGCGCCAGAATCACTTTTCGACCAACAACGTGTTTTTGACCTCACATTGTTGATTTCGCTCAAAACTAAAGTATACCACTTCCAAATGGTTTAGTATGGCCCAATAACCATTTTTAAGCTTAGTAACACATTTGACCTGATATTGACAGATATCAACATCTCTTGTTTTTATGCCTGCGAAATGCTTTTCAGAGCGCCAGAATCACTTTTCGACCAACAACGTGTTTCTGACCTCACATTGTTGATTTCTCTCAAAACGAATGTATTCCACTTCCAAATGGTTTAGTATGGCCCAATTACCCTTTGGTAAGCTTAGTAACACGTTTGCATCGAAATTGACAGAGATATCAACATTTCTCGTTTTTATGCCTGCAAAATGCTTTTCAGAGCGCCAGAATCAATTTTCGACCAACAACGTGTTTCTGACCTCACATTGTTGATTTCTCTCAAAACGAATGTATTCCACTTCCAAATGGTTTAGTATGGCCCGATAACCCTTTAGTAAGCTTAGCAACACGTTTGAACTGAAATTGACAGATATCAACATCTCTTGTTTTTATGCCTGCAAAATGCTTTTCAGAGCGCCAGAATCACTTTTCGACCAACAACGTGTTTCTGACCTCACATTGTTGATTTCTCTCAAAACGAATGTATTCCACTTCCAAATGGTTTAGTATGGCCCAATTACCCTTTGGTAAGCTTAGTAACACGTTTGCATCGAAATTTACAGAGATATCAACATTTCTTGTTTTTATGCCTGCAAAATGCTTTTCGGAGCGCCAGAATCACTTATCGACCAACAATGTGTTTTTGACCTTACATTGTTGATTTTGCTCAAAACGAATGTATTCCACTTCCAAATGGTTTAGTATGGCCCAATAACGCTTTAGTAAGCTTAGTAACACGTTTGAACTGAAATTGACAGATATCAACATCTCTTGTTTTTATGCCTGCAAAATGCTTTTCAGAGCGCCAGAATCACTTTTCGACCAACAACGTGTTTTTGACCTCACATTGTTGATTTCGCTCAAAACTAAAGTATACCACTTCCAAATGGTTTAGTATGGCCCAATAACCCTTTATTAAGCTTAGTAACACGTTTGAACTGAAATTGACAGATATCAACATTTCTTATTTTTATGCCTGCAAAATGCTTTTCAGAGCGCCAGAATCACTTTTCGACCAACAACGTGTTTCTGACCTCACATTGTTGATTTCTCTCAAAACGAATGTATTCCACTTCCAAATGGTTTAGTATGGCCCGATAACCCTTTAGTAAGCTTAGCAACACGTTTGAACTGAAATTGACAGATATCAACATCTCTTGTTTTTATGCCTGCAAAATGCTTTTCAGAGCGCCAGAATCACTTTTCGACCAACAACGTGTTTCTGACCTCACATTGTTGATTTCTCTCAAAACGAATGTATTCCACTTCCAAATGGTTTAGTATGGCCCAATTACCCTTTGGTAAGCTTAGTAACACGTTTGCGTTGAAATTGACAGAGATATCAACATTTCTTGTTTTTATGCCTGCAAAATGCTTTTCAGAGCGCCAGAATCACTTATCGACCAACAATGTGTTTTTGACCTTACATTGTGGATTTTGCTCAAAACGAATGTATTCCACTTCCAAATGGTTTAGTATGGCCCAATAACCCTTTAGTAAGCTTAGTAACACGTTTGAACTGAAATTGACAGATATCAACATCTCTTGTTTTTATGCCTGCAAAATGCTTTTCAGAGCGCCAGAATCACTTTTCGACCAACAACGTGTTTTTGACCTCACATTGTTGATTTCGCTCAAAACTAAAGTATACCACTTCCAAATGGTTTAGTATGGCCCAATAACCCTTTAGTAAGCTTAGTAACACGTTTGAACTGAAATTGACAGATATCAACATTTCTTATTTTTATGCCTGCAAAATGCTTTTCAGAGCGCCAGAATCACTTTTCGACCAACAACGTGTTTCTGACCTCACATTGTTGATTTCTCTCAAAACGAATGTATTCCACTTCCAAATGGTTTAGTATGGCCCGATAACCCTTTAGTAAGCTTAGCAACACGTTTGAACTGAAATTGACAGATATCAACATCTCTTGTTTTTATGCCTGCAAAATGCTTTTCAGAGCGCCAGAATCACTTTTCGACCAACAACGTGTTTCTGACCTCACATTGTTGATTTCTCTCAAAACGAATGTATTCCACTTCCAAATGGTTTAGTATGGCCCAATTACCCTTTGGTAAGCTTAGTAACACGTTTGAACTGAAATTGACAGATATCAACATTTCATATTTTTATGCCTGCAAAATGCTTTTCAGAGCGCCAGAATCACTTTTCGACCAACAACGTGTTTCTGACCTCACATTGTTGATTTCTCTCAAAACGAATGTATTCCACTTCCAAATGGTTTAGTATGGCCCGATAACCCTTTAGTAAGCTTAGCAACACGTTTGAACTGAAATTGACAGATATCAACATCTCTTGTTTTTATGCCTGCAAAATGCTTTTCAGAGCGCCAGAATCACTTTTCGACCAACAACGTGTTTCTGACCTCACATTGTTGATTTCTCTCAAAACGAATGTATTCCACTTCCAAATGGTTTAGTATGGCCCAATTACCCTTTGGCAAGCTTAGTAACACGTTTGCATCGAAATTGACAGAGATATCAACATTTCTTGTTTTTATGCCTGCAAAATGCTTTTCAGAGCGCCAGAATCACTTATCGACCAACAATGTGTTTTTGACCTTACATTGTGGATTTTGCTCAAAACGAATGTATTCCACTTCCAAATGGTTTAGTATGGCCCAATAACCCTTTAGTAAGCTTAGTAACACGTTTGAACTGAAATTGACAGATATCAACATCTCTTGTTTTTATGCCTGCAAAATGCTTTTCAGAGCGCCAGAATCACTTTTCGACCAACAACGTGTTTTTGACCTCACATTGTTGATTTCGCTCAAAACTAAAGTATACCACTTCCAAATGGTTTAGTATGGCCCAATAACCCTTTAGTAAGCTTAGTAACACGTTTGAACTGAAATTGACAGATATCAACATTTCTTATTTTTATGCCTGCAAAATGCTTTTCAGAGCGCCAGAATCACTTTTCGACCAACAACGTGTTTCTGACCTCACATTGTTGATTTCTCTCAAAACGAATGTATTCCACTTCCAAATGGTTTAGTATGGCCCGATAACCCTTTAGTAAGCTTAGCAACACGTTTGAACTGAAATTGACAGATATCAACATCTCTTGTTTTTATGCCTGCAAAATGCTTTTCAGAGCGCCAGAATCACTTTTCGACCAACAACGTGTTTCTGACCTCACATTGTTGATTTCTCTCAAAACGAATGTATTCCACTTCCAAATGGTTTAGTATGGCCCAATTACCCTTTGGTAAGCTTAGTAACACGTTTGAACTGAAATTGACAGATATCAACATTTCATATTTTTATGCCTGCAAAATGCTTTTCAGAGCGCCAGAATCACTTTTCGACCAACAACGTGTTTCTGACCTCACATTGTTGATTTCTCTCAAAACGAATGTATTCCACTTCCAAATGGTTTAGTATGGCCCGATAACCCTTTAGTAAGCTTAGCAACACGTTTGAACTGAAATTGACAGATATCAACATCTCTTGTTTTTATGCCTGCAAAATGCTTTTCAGAGCGCCAGAATCACTTTTCGACCAACAACGTGTTTCTGACCTCACATTGTTGATTTCTCTCAAAACGAATGTATTCCACTTCCAAATGGTTTAGTATGGCCCAATTACCCTTTGGCAAGCTTAGTAACACGTTTGCATCGAAATTGACAGAGATATCAACATTTCTTGTTTTTATTCCTGCAAAATGCTTTTCAGAGCGCCAGAATCACTTATCGACCAACAATGTGTTTTTGACCTTACATTGTTGATTTTGCTCAAAACGAATGTATTCCACTTCCAAATGGTTTAGTATGGCCCGATAACCCTTTAGTAAGCTTAGTAACACGTTTGAACTGAAATTGACAGATATCAACATCTCTTGTTTTTATGCCTGCAAAATGCTTTTCAGAGCGCCAGAATCACTTTTCGACTAACAACGTGTTTTTGACCTCACATTGTTGATTTCGCTCAAAACTAAAGTATACCACTTCCAAATGGTTTAGTATGGCCCGATAACCCTTTAGTAAGCTTAGCAACACGTTTGAACTGAAATTGACAGATATCAACATCTCTTGTTTTTATCAACACATTCTCACTCCGAACGCGTCGATTTTTGACGAACGGTCAGTGACTTTGGCTTCAGTTTCTGACGCAAAAGGGTACCCTTGTGCTTCTTTTTTCGACGCATGGGGTTTTCAACTCGTTACAATGTAACCCCTTCACGGGGGACCCGACGGCTGCGCATAGAGACGCTATAAGCATTCATCCCATTGGCTAACGGTGGACCTTGCGCTTCTTTTTTCGACGCAGGGGGTTTTCCACTCATTGCAATGTAATCCCTCCACGGCAATATATGAAGCTATGAGCATTCATCCCATTGGCTAACGGAAGAGCCGATGGCTGCACATTAACGGCGAAGTTACAGTGAAATCTGTGACATTCCTCAACACAACTACACCAACGTGTCCTTGTTAATTACAAAACATGTATGGGTTAAGTTTATGGGCATCAGTTGTCCTGTTTTGTGTTTTGATTGAGAGAAACAATCGTTTTTTTGATCAGTGTTGGGTAGCTGAGGTCGTTGCTATAGAGGCCACGTCCGTGCGCTTTTTTTGACAACTGACAGAGCAACCCTTTCTCATCAAAATTGCGTTCCTAGAGAACTATTCGGCATTCTCAATTACGTTTGTCTAAAAAACTTATTTTGTCCGTGATTACGTTTTATTGAACATATTGTAATGACCTCGCCGGTGACATAACGATGTCGAGTCATTAGTAATTGAAGGAACTTTTAATGAACCAAAACCAGGTCACTGAAACCCGTAACCAACGGCAGAAATCCCACCCAAAACAAACACCGGTTACCCCGGCAACCCCCAACACGGTCTCACTCACGTGCAGGCCCCCACCCTCGTGTTCTTCCAAGGCCCTCCCCCAGCTGACCTAATGATTCGCCCCCACACTGATTGACAAGAAGAACATTACATTACGATAGAACGATAGATAGATAGATAGATAGATAGATACTTTAATAATCCCAGAGGGAAATTATTTTTGTCACGAACTCCAGATATACATACACAAATAAATAAATATTAAGAATAAAATATAATATAAAATATAACATATATATATCCATATCCATATCCATATATATACATATACATACACACACACATATACATATATATATATACATATACATACAACATAAATACACATACATACACAAAAGATAAAAGATACAACCTAAGAAAATGCACACAGAACAACTGGCATAACGGACAACGAAATACAATGCAACACATAACACACAAACTATTTAATTGTCCCAGGGTCGCTACAATATCGTAAATACGAATTCGTTCTCAGCCTATTTTTTGCTATTTATTTACCGTGTTACTATGGCAGAATAAAGAATAAATTCATGCATTATCATTCAACTTGAACATGTGTTTTTACAGTATAGAGTGGTGGAGGGGGATGACGTATGTTGGCAAACCCGGAAGTGAGCGTCGCCCTCGGTTCCCTTGACAAAAAGCCAACGGGTTTTCCATTGGATTTTGGATTATTGCAGAAAAATCCTCAACTCCTCAAAAACGGAAAATAAATAAATAAAAATAACCGTGCTCCAAAGAACGAAGTGTAAACCAATGCATTCTGAATGGGAGTGTTTCTCAGATTTTTCCATGCTACACAACGAAATGTAAACCCATGCAAATAAAGACTTCATGGTCATAATAATTTAAATATCATTAATCTACTACTGAGTGTGTAGAGAGGGTTTCTATTTTTTTCAACGGGGCTGAATCCAGTCACTTGACCGTCATGGTTGCTATGGTGGTTGCTATCGACCGCCCCCTCGAATACTCGTGGCTCTAAAAACCACGCGGCAAAGGAGCTGCCGTCAATTGGGTTGTTTTTGTCGTAAACTAGGGTCCGATGGTTGAAAAATAGACAGATATTCCAAGGTATCCTTAAAAGGCAGCTTGGATGTGTTTATTTTCTGCAGTTTAGACTTCTTCTATAACTAATTTTTGAAAGCAAAACACCAAGCTCATTGATTTAACGAGGGAAGGTTATTTGAAACAATTTATTAAATAAATATTTGTGAGAGGTCATTCCTTCTCCTGATTTTACTTCCTATTTATGTCTAGGGTAAACCCCTACTGTCCACAAGCATCCCCCCCCTCCCCATATGGATTTGGAGAATTGTTGCCATGTCCCAGTGGTGGAGGTATCATATATACGTATATGAAAGAGGGCATTCAACCAAGCCTACTACAATGATCAATTAGGAGGCCGAAGCCCTAAGCCGAAATTGTAATACCTTATTCTAGGGCCTAACTGGGACCTCCGCACCGAAACTTGGCCCGGTCGGACCCCGAGGGCAGGAAGGGGGGGCCTGCCCTCGGGGTCTGACCGGGCCAAGTTTCGGTGCGGAGGTCCCAGTTAGGCCCAAGAATAAGGTATTACAATTTCAGGGCGGTAGTGTAGCACCCCTGTAAAAGGGTTGAAATTATCATTAAATGAATTATCAGCCGACGCTGTGTCTCTTCTTCATGACATGAATTGATCTGAAGAGCAAACACACTGCGCCCCCTACAGACCTGATGCAGACCAGAACAATTGATCGCCGGCTCACCAAAATACACTTCACTGGACGATAGATTAATCATGTACTGTTTTAGACCATAGAGTCCTGTAAACTGTTAGAAAACAAAGTCACATTGATACACAAAATAGGGAAATAATGAGAATGGCTTATAACCAAAATAAACACATTAAATAAATACCTTTGACTCAAAATAATAGCTTGTAAACCGTCAATCAATATTATTATAAAAATCAAAATATATTCAGCCTACTACACACTCCCCTTCAAAATAGATGTCGTCCTCGACATCAGAGAATGATTAACATCACATTTTTTTTTTTTTTTTACAAACTTTTGTCTTTGAACTGTAAACAAGATATCAAAATAACTCAACCTTCTTCAGAAGCCAACAGCTTAATCAAAAGTCCACAAACGTATGAAAAGGCACTCCGTTGTTTCAACAACAGTCCACGAGTGTATGGAATGTATGTGTATGAACGCATTCGGCTTATTTCAAAGTCCAACGAGTGTAAAGGAATGTATGCATGTTGTGTATTGCATTCGGCTTGACGTAAAGTCCAAGAGTGTGAGTATGTGGTGTAGCACTCGGCTTCTCGCAAAGTCCACAGATGTACTGTATGTATAATGTATGTGGGTGTGTGGGACATTTAGGCAAAGGATATGAGGAGAGGGGGAGTTTGGAGGTTCTCTTCATTCAGTACCCGTGGATAGCAGGCTGGTAGTCGAAGGGCTGCTCTGTAGTCCTCCATCCACCCGTCGGTTGCATGGCTCCATACGGCAGGGGCACTAGAGGGTACCAGTACATGATGTTGCCTGGAGGTCCTGCACTGTGGCATACAGGGTGGCCCAGCTGGTCATATGTGAAGACTCTCGGAGGTCGCCTCTCTCTCACTGGTCGCTGATAGTGCCGCACTGTTTCGCTGTTGTCACTTGGAACAGGTGACGGTGGTGCTGACATTCTTTCTTCCACGACAGGCTCCTCTTGAACATGCATGTCCTCTAGATCCAATATCTCCTCCTCCACCAGCATATCTTCTAGGTCCTGAGCATCTTGCTGCTGGGGTATGTTTTGCTGCTGACGTTCAGCATCATTGACATCCTCTCTTTCCGTGTTCACAGGTTGCATCACAGGCAGAGGCTCACCCATGGGCCTGTAGTAATATCCATAGTCTTCGTCATCACTCTCATCATCCTCTTGATGTATTACTTCCTTGTCTTTACTGGTCCTAGCTGTGACTTTCCTCTTCTGTTTAGCAGGTTGTAACTGGATCTCCAGGGGCAAACTATCACATGGCAACAGAAGATTGCGGTGCAGAATCCGACTTCCTCTTCCTTTCCCTTGCTCGGGTATGACTTCATATATCGGCATGTTTTTTCCCACTTGACGGATGACTTTGTGGATACTGTCCTCCCAGTGATTGCGCAGCTTCCCAGTTCCTCCTCTGGGTGTCATATTCCTAACGAGGACTCTGTCACCCTCGTGCAACACGGAACTCCTCACTTTGTTGTTGTCATGGTTCCGCTTGTTCCTGTCACCACTCTTCTTTGCATTTTCTGTTGTTATGTCGTATGCCTCCTGCATCTGTGCTTTCCATTTCCTCATGTATTCTTTGTGGTCAGCAGTCCCCGTCTCCGGAGAGGTCAAGCCAAACAGCAAGTCCACAGGCAATCTTGGGGATCTCCCAAATAAGAGATAGAAAGGGGAGAAGCCAGTAACTTCACTTCGTGTGCTGTTGTATGCAAACATTAGTTTGTTCAGTGATTCTTTCCAGTTAGACTTCTGTCTCTCAGTGAGCGTTCTCAGCATCTGTAGAAGTGTCCTATTCATCCTCTCAACCTGGCCGTTTCCTTCTGGATGATACGGTGTTGTTCTCGAGCCCATCATTCCACTGTTCTTCTGTAGCTGTGAAAACAACTGGTTTTCCCATTCACCTCCCATGTCATGGTGGATTCGCTGGGGAAAACCCCACTTAAGGGCGTAATCATTGAATATTTTGTCAGCAACACACTTAGCAGATTTCGTTGTTGTGGCGTAGGCCTGGGCAAAGCGGGTGTAATGGTCAACTATGACCAGGATGTATTCATAGCCACCTTTACATTTGTCCAAATGCATAAAGTCAATGGATACTAATTCGAATGGCTGTGTTGTGACAATGGGGATGAGAGGGGCTCTTGTTTCTCTACAGGGCTTTTTCTGTTTGAGACAGGCACAGCATCGGGACAGGTAGGTCTCCACCTCTCGCTGCATGTGTGGCCAGAAGAAACGGTCTCGCACAAGTGATGTGGTACGGTCCACACCCTGATGTCCCATGTCGTCATGGAGTTGTCTCAGGACTGTTGCCTTATACTTGTCTGGTAAGACAAGTTGTGTTCTTGTGACAGTCTTTCGGTGTAGTATGCCATCGTCATCCAAACTGAATTTGTTCCACTCTCTGAGTAGACGCTTGCTCTGTGCACTGGATGACTTTAATTGCCGTCCCACAGGTCTCTGATCTGACTGTTTGTAGTTTATTATGGGGCCAATGTTCGGGTCATCCCTCTGTGCCTGACAGATCTCTGCTCTTGAGAAGGGTGTGGGTAGCTCCTCTTCTGTCCCTACACACCCTAGGGCCATCATCCAACATGCTGTTTGAGAGTCTCTGGTTTCTATAGCTTGCACTGTGGCTTGTACTGAGTGGGAGGGCATTTCCTCTGTACAGTTCCCCATCATCTCTTCGATGTCACAGGGCATTCTGGACAGCCCATCAGCATCACCGTTCTCTCTGCCTGGACGATACTTGATAATGAGATGAAAGTCTGCTAGTTCAGCAACCCACCTACTCCCTGTAGCGTTCAGCTTGGCTGTGGACAACACGTAGGTAAGTGGATTGTTGTCCGTGTACACAGTGCAAGAACAAGTCATCAAATAATCTCTGAAGCGCTCGGTCACAGCCCACTTCAAGGCTAGGAACTCTAGTTTCCCAGAGTGGAGGTGGTAATTCTTTTCCGCCTTGGTCAGTGTTCTTGATGCATACGCTATGACACGTAGCTTTTCCTCTTGTTCTTGATACAACACTGCACCTAGGCCTTGGTTTGAGGCATCTGTATGCAAGATGAATGACTTATTGAAGTCAGGGAACCCGAGGATGGGAGGGTTAACCAGACAATCAATTAATCTCTCCAATACCTGTTGGTGCACATCAGTCCAGGTGATCGGCTTATTCGAAGGTACCCCTCTGTTCTTCACTTTTCCTCTCGTCATCCTTGTATTGCTGCTCTTCTGTGTCGCTCCTCCTGGTTCCGCTTCAAGCAGGGCATACAGGGGTCCAGCAATACGGGAGAAGTCTCTGATGTACTGGCGGTAATAACTGAGGAGACCCATTACTGCCCTGCACTCTCCCACAGTTCTTGGTCTCTTCTCCTTTAATGCCCGCACAGCCAGCGTGTCAGCAGGGTCCATTTTACTGCCATCAGCGGACACAATTCGCCCCAAGTAGCGGACCTCACGCCTGAATATCTCACATTTACTGGGCTTCAGCTTGATGCCGTACTGCCGGAGTCGCCGCAGTACTGTTCTGACATCTTCCACGTGACTCTGAAATGATCTACTAAATACCAGAGTATCATCTAAATACGGGATGCAGATTTCATCTCTCAGTCCTTCCAGACATTCCTCCATGCAACGCTGGAAGGCGGCGGGGGCGTTCATCAGGCCAAAGGGAATTCTGATCCATTCATAGAGACCCCAGGGAGTAACAAAGGCTGTCACAGGTCTGCTCTCTTTGGCCATGAAGCCCTGATGATATGCTTTCCCTTGATCTAGAAGTGAGAACCAGGAGTTTCCTCCTAGGCCATCCATGATGTCCTGCACTCTCGGAATAGGCTGTCTGTCAGGGAGAGTTTTTCTGTTGACTTCACGAAAGTCAATACACAGTCGTAGACTCCCGTCTTTCTTGCGAACACAGACGACTGGTGATGCATATGGTGAGTTCGACTTCTTGACCCAGCCCTGTGCGATGAGGTCATGTAAGTAATCTTTCATTTCCCTGTACAGGGGCTTGGGCACAGACATGTAGGTTTTTGCCACAGGTTCACAGTCTTTCAGGGAAATGCTGAGTTGCAGTTTTTCAATGAATCCGATATCATCATCTGTTTTTGAAAATGAGGCAGACTCCTCTCTCAGCATCTGGTGAGCTATCTCTCTCTCTGGTTCACTCAGGTGGCTCAGACTGACAGGCGGGTCCCATAGGTCAGTCGTTTTGTTCTCTTCAACCCTGATGTGGCTCATACTGACTGGAGGTGGAGGGCGGAACCCCTCTAGAATGGAAGCGGGGTACAGGGTCTGAATACTTTGTACAGTTCCAATCACAGTTCTTCCTGTCAACACTATGTCATGGGCTGTGGGGTTTTGCACACTTACAGTAATGTAGGGTCTGTTATCTTTACTCAGTTGGACGACGGTGTCACAGAGTTCAAGTCCCTCTGCCCAGTGGGGGTTGACATCGGGCTCAAAGATCAGTGGAGCATCTCCATCTGGGGGAGGCATCTGTACATGACACTCCACTTTGACAGACATGTGTTTAGGTATATTGATCCGCTCCTTTGTTGTCTTCACAGTATATTCCCTTCCCTGTCCAACACTCACTTGATGTACAAAGGCTTGGGCTTGCTCTGGTTCAAGAGTGGGGAATACTGTTCTCACTGTATGACTCAGGAGTTCCATATTAGTAGCATTGGACTTTTTCAATTCACTGTTTAGGATTAGCTCAATGACATTGGACCCAATGATTGGTCGGCCCAGCTTGTTACCTTTCATTACAAGAGTGGGGACAGTAACTGAGGTGGTGGGTGTTCCTGAAGCTAAACTAAAAGTTATCTCCACCCATCCAACATAGGGCATGTTCTCTCCGTTCGCTGCCACAATATCCAATGGGCCTGCTCTGTCCAATATTTCAGAAATGTCTCTTAGCCTTGTGTGTGGCAGGTGCACTTCTTTCCATAGCTCATCAATGATTGTCACTTGAGACCCCGAGTCCCACAAAGCTTGAACGCCTTGGCCTTGGATGTGACAGTCAATCAGACACTTTTTGCCTACCAGCGGGGCTATCTGGGCCTGTTTCTCTCTTCGGGGGGCAGTGTTCACAGTCATACATAAGGGGGGGAAACATTCTTTTCTGTGCACAGTCCAATCATTAACTTGACATTGTTTAGAACAGTAGAGGGCTTTTTTACATTTTGTACATTGTCTCATCTCTTCGCCCTGTTTTCCACAGTGTGCACAGTTGTGGGACATTGGTATGTCACTGGTCACTCCCTGCCCCGTGCGAATGACCCGTCCTCGTTTAAAGGCTCACCTCCAAACTGTTCTTGTTGTCCTCTTACTCGACAGCCCGCCAGGTAATGCTCACTGCTGCCACACCGAAAACAGTGTGTGCAGTACTCCTCAGTCCCGCGCTGTTGACAACCAAAACACTTCTTCATCCGTCGAAAATTTGGGGGGGGAAAGCTGCGTTGTGGAGCGAACCTCTGTTGATATTGAGCGGTTCCTCCTCTCTGTCCTGGACCAGGAGGGAACCAGTATCCCTGCGGCTGGTTCTGTGTCTGTTGGGAGTTGTACTGGGGCTGTGACTGACTTGGTGACAGGTTGTACTGGGGCTGATGCTGGGAGGTATATTGGGGCTGTGATCGGTGTTGTGGGGTAGTGTACTGGGGCTGTCGGGGGGTGTATTGGGGCTGCAATTGACGTTGTGGGGGTTGGTATGGGACCTGCTGTTGGAGGGGGCACTGAGGCTGCAGCTGGGGTTGTTGGGGCGTGGACTGGGGCTGCTGCATAGACTCTCTGATCTGGCACATTTCAGCTTTAAGGTCTCTCAGTACAGCCATCTCGGACCTCATCTCTTCGAGCTGTAAGGCAACTGTAGGGGGCAATTTAACGTTTGAGTTTTGTTGACCAGGTGACTTGTCACTCTTTTCCATAGGAGTGTCGCTCGACTGGACTGCGTGGATAGTAGCAGGCCGTGGCTGTCCCAATAATTTCTTCTTATTCTGCCTCTCTGTCTCATAGGCACACGCTGTGTTCATCCTCTCCAGTAACAGTTCATCAGAGATGTCAGTCTGTTCAAGATAGGGCTGGAGATCACGTTTTATATTGTCATTTTGCAGACCGGTTAACACAGTGTGCAGGAACATGTTTTGTACTAGACCTGGGTCATATTTGAGGCCTGACTCATCTTCCTGTGAGGCAAACAAGATCTTCTGTCTCAGGTCAAAGGTACGAATGAGGAAGTTCTGTGGCGTTTCTTTGATGCCCTGCACTTCAGAGGTCAGCTGCTTATAGAGCTCAGTAGCACTTTTCTCTTGATAGTGGGAACGGAGTATTCTCCTTAGAGTGGGGAGGGTCAGGTTAGCTTTCCCCTCTAAATAACTACGAAGCCCCATGCCAGGAATGATTGACCTTATTACTGCATCTACTATCTCGAGTTCTGGTACCCCTTTATTTCGACCATGTTCAATTTGGCGGGCCAGACTTGAAAAGGTCAGACGATCTTTCTGCCCAGGCTCTCCGATCTGGCCAGCTATTTTAAAATCCTTATGCCATGGGGTAGGGGGATAACTGTGGGGTGTGCTCTGAGTTAACACGCTGTTAGGGGCTGGGGTTTGTATTTCTCTGGTGTCTGACTTTTCTTTCTCACTCTGTTTCTGTGTGGCAGCCAACTGTAGCTGCAAGGCCTCAATCTCTTTCCGTATCCTATCCTCTTCTCGCTCCTTTTTCCTCTGTTCCTCTTGTAAATCCGCTTCCTGTGTCTGTTGCTGTGCTAGGTTGGCAGCTGCCAGGAGCTCAGTCATTTTGTCTTTACAGAGGAGTAAGTCAGTCATTCCGTCATCCTCTTGCTTTTCAAGCTCCTCCCTCTGCATGTGATCTGAAACTAACTTAATGAGAGCTCTTCGACTTTTACCAGTCACATGCTGAAGTGCTCCTCCTGCTATACATAAAAAGTCACATAGCTCTACCAGAGCATCTCGGGGTAGCTCACATAGCTCTCTGAATATTTCTACCTGTAGTTGTTCCACTTCCGATGACGCCATCTCTGTGCCAGGTGGTTGTGAACGATGTGGAGTGATACCTCTTCACCCGTTGAACGTAGCCGCAGCTCTCCTGGTATGTAGCAATACCTCAGATTGGCTGCCCACTGCTCACTGATGATCGGGTTACCACTGTAGCAGTTCACCACGGTGCTCAGGATGACTGGGTTGGTTAAAAGAGACGTGTGACGGCAGGGGACTTCTGTAGCTAGAAGTGGAACCACGCTGCACACATCCCGGACGAGCCCCCAAAATGTAGCACCCCTGTAAAAGGGTTGAAATTATCATTAAATGAATTATCAGCCGACGCTGTGTCTCTTCTTCATGACATGAATTGATCTGAAGAGCAAACACACTGCGCCCCCTACAGACCTGATGCAGACCAGAACAATTGATCGCCGGCTCACCAAAATACACTTCACTGGACGATAGATTAATCATGTACTGTTTTAGACCATAGAGTCCTGTAAACTGTTAGAAAACAAAGTCACATTGATACACAAAATAGGGAAATAATGAGAATGGCTTATAACCAAAATAAACACATTAAATAAATACCTTTGACTCAAAATAATAGCTTGTAAACCGTCAATCAATATTATTATAAAAATCAAAATATATTCAGCCTACTACAGTAGGACCTTCCTATCTCAAAAACTGTTTTTCCACCACATTCTGAACCATTAGGTCTTGCAGGCTACACTTCTGAGGGGCTTTGTCCAAATGACACTCCATTTGGGAAAACTTTTTTTCTCTAAGGGCTAGAACTCCAAATCTCGGATATGTCGTTCACGGGGCCCCGGGAAATGTGTGTAAACATTTTAGCATCCCTAGCTATCTCGAAAAGGTCAGCAAAGGGGCGTGACCTCCAACAGTACAGTAAATGTACATAAGACAGAGGTTAGTTTCTAGTCCCCATTTTTTGTGGGATGGAGGTGTACATTTGTGGCTAAAGGTGTGTAGACACAGCTGGCCTGTGGCCACGTTTTTGAAGTCGGGGGTCAAAAGGTCAAAAGGAGCCGGCACCACGCCGCTTATGAGATAACAAAAAGTTAATGTGTGTTTCTCTCATAACTTTTTGTCATTATTAAAGAGAGGCCTGATTCTCAGATATGCATGTTGGATGGCTAGGGTGTAGGTCTGGGAAGAACTTCAGGCCAAAATCTTGCTGGGTGAGTTGCAACGAGATGGAGCACTTGCTGAGTCATTTCCTGTAGTGCTGGAGCCACAGGTTGAAGCGTATGAGTCCTTTGAGACCCCCTTTGATATATAAGAGACCCTATACAGCTTACTTAAATGTTGTCGACTCAGTCACCTATTGCATCACTTCCTTTAGGGCTTCGGCCTCCTAATTGATCATTGTAGTAGGCTTGGTTGAATGCCCTCTTTCATATATATATGATACCTCCACCACTGGGACGTGGCAACAATTCTCCAAATCCATATGGGGAGGGGGGGGATGCTTGTGGACAGTAGGGTTTTACCCTAGACATAAATAGGAAGTAAAATCAGGAGAAGGAATGACCTCACACAAATATTTATTGAATAAATTGTTTCAAATAACCCTCCCTCGTTAAATCAATGAGCTTGGTGTTTTGCTTTCAAAAATTAGTTATAGAAGAAGTCTAAACTGCAGAAAATAAACACATCCAAGCTGCCTTTTAAGGATACCTTGGATTATCTGTCTATTTTTCAACCATCGGACCCTAGTTTACGACAAAAACAACCCGATTGACGGCAGCTCCTTTGCCGCGTGGTTTTTAGAGCCACGAGTATTAGAGGGGGCGGTCGATAGCAACCACCATAGCAACCATGACGGTCAAGTGACTGGATTCAGCCCCGTTGAAAAAAATAGAATACCTCCCTACACACTCAGTAGTAGATCAATGATATTTAAATTATTATGACCATGAAGTCTTTATTTGCATGGGTTTACATTTCGTTGTGTAGCATGGAAAAATCGGAGCAACACTCCCATTCAGAATGCATTGGTTTACACTTCGTTCTTTGGAGCACAGTTATTTTTATTTATTTATTTATTTTCCGTTTTTGAGGAGTTGAGGATTTTTCTGCAATAATCCAAAATCCAATGAAAAACCCGTTGGCTTTTTGTCAAGGGAACCGAGGGCGACGCTCACTTCCGGGTTTGCCAACATACGTCATCCCTCTCCACCACTCTATACTGTAAAAACACATGTTCAAGTTGAATGATAATGCATGAATTTATTCTTTATTCTGCCATAGTAACACGGTAAATAAATGGCAAAAAATAGGCAGAGAACGAATTCGTATTTACGATATTGTAGCGACCCTGGGACAGTTAAATAGTTTGTGTGTTATGTGTTGCATTGTATTTCGTTGTCTGTTATGCCAGTTGTTCTGTGTGCATGTATAGAGTGGCGAAGTCACGCCCCTTCCGGTAGGGCTCATGGGACCTATGAGATCGAAAAAAATGAATGGGTGTCAATGGAGAGAAAATAATTATTTTCTGGTCCCAGTCTTTATATGCCCTGGATTACACATATGTTGTTTGTGGATTTAAATGATAATTTTTCATGCAAAGAAAACTAAAAATGTTTGTGAAGAAGTTTGATAATCTTACGTTTTATGTGAGGCCGCTTTGTGAACTACAGCTCTTCGCTGCTCTCGACGCATATGATATACGTCACCACACCCGCCCTTGGAACTCGGCACAGAGATGGCGATCTCTCTGCCCCACTGCACCGCTTTTTCCAAGGGGAGGATAAAAGCATCGAAAGAGGTGAAAACCATTATAAGTCGAGGCACGTGCAGAGTTTCAGTTATGCCGCGATGGGAAGATTGTCGGTCTTCTCCACGCCAGTCGCAGGGAGCGTGACGTCACATACGAGCCGTGTAGTCTTTCTCGTTGTGTTTTCTCTACAGCCTTTATCTGAACAATTGCACAATAAACTCTTTGCATGAAAAATTATCCTTTAAATCCACAAACAACATATGTGTAATCCAGGGCATATAAAGACCGGGACCAGAAAATAATTATTTTCTCTCCATTGACACCCATTCATATTTTTCGATCTCATTGGTCCCATGAGCCCTACCGGAAGGGGCGTGACTTCGCCACTCTATTGTAATGTTCTTCTTGACAATCAGTGTGGGGGCGAATCATTAGGTCAGCTGGGGGAGGGCCTTGGAAGAACACGAGGGTGGGGGCCTGCACGTGAGTGAGACCGTGTTGGGGGTTGCCGGGGTAACCAGGGTTTGTTTTGGGTGGGATTTCTGCCATTGGTTACGGGTTTCAGTGACCTGGTTTTGGTTCATT
This sequence comes from Gadus macrocephalus, assembly GCF_031168955.1. Classification (NCBI taxonomy): domain Eukaryota; kingdom Metazoa; phylum Chordata; class Actinopteri; order Gadiformes; family Gadidae; genus Gadus; species Gadus macrocephalus. Next base: position 27,059,261 of record NC_082397.1, read on the forward strand.
AAAAGTTCCTTCAATTACTAATGACTAGTGTTGCACCGATGCCATTTTTTGGCTCCGATACCGATACCTGGCTGTGCAGTATCGGCCGATACCGATACCATACCGATACCACTCTGTGTGTGTGTGTGTATATATGAAGAGCTGCATACTACTTGGATGTAAAATCATTGCCATCATGGCTTTGTCAAGCTGCTGCCTACCTTTGTGAAGCAGGAAGACTAATACAAAGTGAATCCAGTAGAACTTTTTATTGCCTACCTGGTATGGGTGACAACAATAGCTGAATAAACTTTTGGCTCTCAAAGGCCAACATAGTGCAACATTCATGAAATTAGAACATGTATAATAGAAGTGAACAGTGCAACAGTGCAACAGTAAGAAAGTAAAATACATTAAAATTACATTACATTAAAAATACATTACAAACTCTTAAAAACCCTGAGTTTTGGCTCTCAAATGCCAAAATAGTGCAACTTTCATAAAATTATAACATAATACTAGTGTATAAAACTAGTGCAAGAGTAAGAAGTAGAACGTTAAATTGTATTAAAATAAGAAATAATATACATATGAGGTACATTTGAGAGATAGCTGCATTAATTTAACGTATCTGAGGTAAGAACAAATAGCATTAATCAGTGACAGATCTGTCACACAACACCTAGTAGTGTTTACTCTTGTTTACTTTTGAGGATTCAAGTCTTTGGGGTTCAAGCTCAGGTACATTGGCAGATTTTTCTTGAGGAAGATTAGTGTTTCTACATGATCTCCTGACAGCCTATTCCTCTTCTCATCAAGTATGTTAGAAGCTGTGCTGAAAAGCCTCTCACTATCTACGCTGGTGGAGGGAGCGGAGAGAAACTTTGCAGCTGTAGTAGCCAGGGAGGGGAACCGTTCTTTATTCTTTCCCCAGTACTCGAATGGGCTCTCTGTGCGGTGGATTGTTTTCTCAGCCAGATATGTCTCTATCTGCACCTGTGTAACTGTGCTGCTGGCCCCACCTTGTTCAGCAGCATGCTCTTGCAGGAATTCCTCATACAGCCCCTTAAAGCAGCTGCTTGTGTTGGGCTCTGTTGTCATCCGTGGGGTCTTACTGGCTGGGTCTGCTGCCTCTGTGGTGGTTGTCTGCAGTGATGACTCCACATTTTTCTCCACCTCTTGGGTCAGTGCACTTCTTGCAAGCTTGCTGCTCTCTGCACTTGTGAAGTATCTGCAGTAACAAAGTAAACAGAATGGCATAATATAGCTGTTAGCTCATATATGCTGTTATTTAGCACTGCATTTAATTACACACTAACACAAGATGTTTAAACTTTACACTATACAGCTCACAATTAAAGTAACATACCTGTCTTTGTAACGTGGGTCCAATATGGTTGAAACAGAGTACAAGGGCTCTGCCTCAACGGTCTGGAATCTTGTGCCCATAGCTGCTAGAAGTGTCGCCTTCATTGTTTTTATCCCGCTGTCCTCCGTGGTCTGTTTGGCCAACAGACGCTTCAGGACGATGACTGAGGGGATGACCTCTGAGGTGGTGGAGGTGGCGAAGCTGATCTGTTTTGTGATCTCTTCAAATGGAGCCAGAAGAGTGTTGATTTTCTCCAGCAAGGTCCAGTCACTTGCTGTCAGTGTTGCTGGGAGCTGGTGGTCTGCAGCATAGAGTGAGATGGCACTCTTTTGCTCCAGCAGGCTCGCAGTCATATAAAAGGTGCTGTTCCAGCGGGTGGGAACATCTTGGATCAGACGTTTGACTGGCATTCCCAGACCCGTCTGGACAGTTTCAAGTCTTGATGTGGCCAATGGGGAATGTTTGAAGTGCCCAATTATTTTTCTCCCACTGGCCAGCGCATCGCTCACACTTCGCTGGGACAGCAGTCCATCGTGCACCACGAGTTGAATCATGTGCGAGAAACATCCCAGGCTGGAGACTCCCAGGTCCCTAATTGCCTTCTTCATATTGCTTGCATTGTCCCGAAGAATGGCATGGACCTTTAATAATAATAATAATAAGAAGAATAATATTATTAATAATAATGTAATTATAATAATAAAAATTAACCAAAGCATCCTGTCTTTGAAACAAGAAAAGAAAGAAAGAAACAATGGCGAAATAAACCATTTTTAATCAATAACTTTGTGTTGAAATGTTAATTTGTTGACGGTAGAATTGTTTTATAAAAGCAATATAGCACTCGTGGGAGTGGGGTAGGTAAGGGATAATCCCTTACCTACCCCACTCCCACGAGTGCTATATTGCTTAAATAGACAAGTCGCAATAGAGAGCACGACACACACACACACACACACACACACACACACACACACACACACACACACACACACACACACACCTTTACTGCCGCAAATTACTGCGGCATTTCTTTCAAAGTCTAGACTAGAAAAGTTACGTTACCTTTGACTTCGGGATGCTCCAGTTGAGCAGCATGCGCTCTATTGCTCCTGCAATAGCTTCGCCCGTGTGTGATCCCTTGAATTCATTCGCATGAAGTATGACGCTTTCTGGAGTGAATGTTTCCAAGTTTACCCAGTGGGCTGTCAAGCTAAGCAGGGAAAGTGGGGAGACTTGGCTGCTCCAGATGTCAGTTGAAAAGCATATGGTCCCTGCCTCCCCTAGCTTTACTAAAACATGCTCCGTTACTTTATGTCACCGGCGAGGTCATTACAATATGTTCAATAAAATGTAATCACGGACAAAATACGTTTTTTAGACAAACGAATGCTGAATAGTTCTCTAGGAACGTAATTTTGATGAGAAAGGGTTGCTCTGTCAGTTGTCAAAAAAAGCGCACAGACGTGGCCTCTATAGCAACGACCTCAGCTACCCAACACTGATCAAAAAAACGATTGTTTCTCTCAATCAAAACACAAAACAGGACAACTGATGCCCATAAACTTAACCCATACATGTTTTGTAATTAACAAGGACACGTTGGTGTAGTTGTGTTGAGGAATGTCACAGATTTCACTGTAACTTCGCCGTTAATGTGCAGCCACCGGGTCTTCCGTTAGCCAATGGGATGAATGCTCATAGCTTCATATATTGCCGTGGAGGGATTACATTGCAATGAGTGGAAAACCCCCTGCGTCGAAAAAAGAAGCAAATGGTCCTCCGTTAGCCAATGGGATGAATGCTCATAGCGTCTCTATGCAGCCATCGGCTCTTCCGTTAGCCAATGGGATGAATGCTCATAGCTTCATATATTGCCGTGGAGGGATTACATTGCAATGAGTGGAAAACCCCCTGCGTCGAAAAAAGAAGCAAATGGTCCTCCGTTAGCCAATGGGATGAATGCTCATAGCGTCTCAATGCGCAGCCGTCGGGTCCCCCGTGAAGGGGTTACATTGTAACGAGTTGAAAACCCCATGCGTCGAAAAAAGAAGCACAAGGGTACCCTTTTGCGTCAGAAACTGAAGCCAAAGTCACTGACCGTTCGTCAAAAATCGACGCGTTCGGAGTGAGAATGTGTTGTCCCAGTGGTGGAGGTATCATATATATATGAAAGAGGGCATTCAACCAAGCCTACTACAATGATCAATTAGGAGGCCGAAGCCCTAAAGGAAGTGATGCAATAGGTGACTGAGTCGACAACATTTAAGTAAGCTGTATAGGGTCTCTTATATATCAAAGGGGGTCTCAAAGGACTCATACGCTTCAACCTGTGGCTCCAGCACTACAGGAAATGACTCAGCAAGTGCTCCATCTCGTTGCAACTCACCCAGCAAGATTTTGGCCTGAAGTTCTTCCCAGACCTACACCCTAGCCATCCAACATGCATATTTGAGAATCAGGCCTCTCTTTAATAATGACAAAAAGTTATGAGAGAAACACACATTAACTTTTTGTTATCTCATAAGCGGCGTGGTGCCGGCTCCTTTTGACCTTTTGACCCCCGACTTCAAAAACGTGGCCACAGGCCAGCTGTGTCTACACACCTTTAGCCACAAATGTACACCTCCATCCCACAAAAAATGGGGACTAGAAACTAACCTCTGTCTTATGTACATTTACTGTACTGTTGGAGGTCACGCCCCTTTGCTGACCTTTTCGAGATAGCTAGGGATGCTAAAATGTTTACACACATTTCCCGGGGCCCCGTGAACGACATATCCGAGATTTGGAGTTCTAGCCCTTAGAGAAAAAAAGTTTTCCCAAATGGAGTGTCATTTGGACAAAGCCCCTCAGAAGTGTAGCCTGCAAGACCTAATGGTTCAGAATGTGGTGGAAAAACAGTTTTTGAGATAGGAAGGTCCTACCGCCCTGAAATTGTAATACCTTATTCTTGGGCCTAACTGGGACCTCCGCACCGAAACTTGGCCCGGTCAGACCCCGAGGGCAGGCCCCCCCTTCCTGCCCTCGGGGTCCGACCGGGCCAAGTTTCGGTGCGGAGGTCCCAGTTAGGCCCTAGAATAAGGTATTACAATTTCGGCTTAGGGCTTCGGCCTCCTAATTGATCATTGTAGTAGGCTTGGTTGAATGCCCTCTTTCATATACGTATATATGATACCTCCACCACTGGGACATGGCAACAATTCTCCAAATCCATATGGGGAGGGGGGGGATGCTTGTGGACAGTAGGGGTTTACCCTAGACATAAATAGGAAGTAAAATCAGGAGAAGGAATGACCTCTCACAAATATTTATTTAATAAATTGTTTCAAATAACCTTCCCTCGTTAAATCAATGAGCTTGGTGTTTTGCTTTCAAAAATTAGTTATAGAAGAAGTCTAAACTGCAGAAAATAAACACATCCAAGCTGCCTTTTAAGGATACCTTGGAATATCTGTCTATTTTTCAACCATCGGACCCTAGTTTACGACAAAAACAACCCAAATGACGGCAGCTCCTTTGCCGCGTGGTTTTTAGAGCCACGAGTATTCGAGGGGGCGGTCGATAGCAACCACCATAGCAACCATGACGGTCAAGTGACTGGATTCAGCCCCGTTGAAAAAAATAGAAACCCTCTCTACACACTCAGTAGTAGATTAATGATATTTAAATTATTATGACCATGAAGTCTTTATTTGCATGGGTTTACATTTCGTTGTGTAGCATGGAAAAATCTGAGAAACACTCCCATTCAGAATGCATTGGTTTACACTTCGTTCTTTGGAGCACGGTTATTTTTATTTATTTATTTTCAGTTTTTGAGGAGTTGAGGATTTTTCTGCAATAATCCAAAATCCAATGGAAAACCCGTTGGCTTTTTGTCAAGGGAACCGAGGGCGACGCTCACTTCCGGGTTTGCCAACATACGTCATCCCCCTCCACCACTCTATACTGTAAAAACACATGTTCAAGTTGAATGATAATGCATGAATTTATTCTTTATTCTGCCATAGTAACACGGTAAATAAATAGCAAAAAATAGGCTGAGAACGAATTCGTATTTACGATATTGTAGCGACCCTGGGACAATTAAATAGTATGTGTGTTATGTGTTGCATTGTATTTCGTTGTCCGTTATGCCAGTTGTTCTGTGTGCATTTTCTCAGGTTGTATCTTTTATCTTTTGTGTATGTATGTGTATTTATGTTGTATGTATATGTATATATATATATGTATATGTGTGTGTGTGTATGTATATGTATATATATGGATATGGATATGGATATATATATGTTATATTTTATATTATATTTTATTCTTAATATTTATTTATTTGTGTATGTATATCTGGAGTTCGTGACAAAAATAATTTCCCTCTGGGATTATTAAAGTATCTATCTATCTATCTATCTATCTATCGTTCTATCGTAATGTAATGTTCTTCTTGTCAATCAGTGTGGGGGCGAATCATTAGGTCAGCTGGGGGAGGGCCTTGGAAGAACACGAGGGTGGGGGCCTGCACGTGAGTGAGACCGTGTTGGGGGTTGCCGGGGTAACCGGTGTTTGTTTTGGGTGGGATTTCTGCCGTTGGTTACGGGTTTCAGTGACCTGGTTTTGGTTCATTAAAAGTTCCTTCAATTACTAATGACTCGACATCGTTATGTCACCGGCGAGGTCATTACAATATGTTCAATAAAACGTAATCACGGACAAAATAAGTTTTTTAGACAAACGTAATTGAGAATGCCGAATAGTTCTCTAGGAACGCAATTTTGATGAGAAAGGGTTGCTCTGTCAGTTGTCAAAAAAAGCGCACGGACGTGGCCTCTATAGCAACGACCTCAGCTACCCAACACTGATCAAAAAAACGATTGTTTCTCTCAATCAAAACACAAAACAGGACAACTGATGCCCATAAACTTAACCCATACATGTTTTGTAATTAACAAGGACACGTTGGTGTAGTTGTGTTGAGGAATGTCACAGATTTCACTGTAACTTCGCCGTTAATGTGCAGCCATCGGCTCTTCCGTTAGCCAATGGGATGAATGCTCATAGCTTCATATATTGCCGTGGAGGGATTACATTGCAATGAGTGGAAAACCCCCTGCGTCGAAAAAAGAAGCGCAAGGTCCACCGTTAGCCAATGGGATGAATGCTTATAGCGTCTCTATGCGCAGCCGTCGGGTCCCCCGTGAAGGGGTTACATTGTAACGAGTTGAAAACCCCATGCGTCGAAAAAAGAAGCACAAGGGTACCCTTTTGCGTCAGAAACTGAAGCCAAAGTCACTGACCGTTCGTCAAAAATCGACGCGTTCGGAGTGAGAATGTGTTGTTTTTATGCCTGCAAAATGCTTTTCAGAGCGCCAGAATCACTTTTCAACCAACAACGTGTTTCTGACCTCACATTGTTGATTTCTCTCAAAACGAATGTATTCCACTTCCAAATGGTTTAGTATGGCCCAATTACCCTTTGGTAAGCTTAGTAACACGTTTGCATCGAAATTGACAGAGATATCAACATTTCTCGTTTTTATGCCTGCAAAATGCTTTTCTGAGCGCTAGAATCACTTTTCGACCAACAACGTGTTTCTGACCTCACATTGTTGATTTCTCTCAAAACGAATGTATTCCACTTCCAAATGGTTTAGTATGGCCCGATAACCCTTTAGTAAGCTTGGTAACACGTTTGAACTGAAATTGACAGATATCAACATCTCTTGTTTTTATGCCTGCAAAATGCTTTTCAGAGCGCCAGAATCACTTTTCGACCAACAACGTGTTTTTGACCTCACATTGTTGATTTCTCTCAAAACGAATGTATTCCACTTCCAAATGGTTTAGTATGGCCCAATTACCCTTTGGTAAGCTTAGTAACACGTTTGCATCGAAATTGACAGAGATATCAACATTTCTTGTTTTTATTCCTGCAAAATGCTTTTCGGAGCGCCAGAATCACTTATCGACCAACAATGTGTTTTTGACCATACATTGTTGATTTTGCTCAAAACGAATGTATTCCACTTCCAAATGGTTTAGTATGGCCCGATAACCCTTTAGTAAGCTTAGTAACACGTTTGAACTGAAATTGACAGATATCAACATCTCTTGTTTTTATGCCTGCAAAATGCTTTTCAGAGCGCCAGAATCACTTTTCGACCAGCAACGTGTTTCTGACCTCACATTGTTGATTTCTCTCAAAACGAATGTATTCCACTTCCAAATGGTTTAGTATGGCCCGATAACCCTTTAGTAAGCTTGGTAACACGTTTGAACTGAAATTGACAGATATCAACATCTCTTGTTTTTATGCCTGCAAAATGCTTTTCAGAGCGCCAGAATCACTTTTCGACCAACAACGTGTTTTTGACCTCACATTGTTGATTTCGCTCAAAACTAAAGTATACCACTTCCAAATGGTTTAGTATGGCCCAATAACCATTTAGTAAGCTTAGTAACACATTTGACCTGATATTGACAGATATCAACATCTCTTGTTTTTATGCCTGCGAAATGCTTTTCAGAGCGCCAGAATCACTTTTCGACCAACAACGTGTTTCTGACCTCACATTGTTGATTTCTCTCAAAACGAATGTATTCCACTTCCAAATGGTTTAGTATGGCCCAATTACCCTTTGGTAAGCTTAGTAACACGTTTGCATCGAAATTGACAGAGATATCAACATTTCTCGTTTTTATGCCTGCAAAATGCTTTTCAGAGCGCCAGAATCACTTTTCGACCAACAACGTGTTTCTGACCTCACATTGTTGATTTCTCTCAAAACGAATGTATTCCACTTCCAAATGGTTTAGTATGGCCCGATGACCCTTTAGTAAGCTTAGCAACACGTTTGAACTGAAATTGACAGATATCAACATCTCTTGTTTTTATGCCTGCAAAATGCTTTTCAGAGCGCCAGAATCACTTTTCGACCAACAACGTGTTTCTGACCTCACATTGTTGATTTCTCTCAAAACGAATGTATTCCACTTCCAAATGGTTTAGTATGGCCCAATTACCCTTTGGTAAGCTTAGTAACACGTTTGCATCGAAATTGACAGAGATATCAACATTTCTCGTTTTTATGCCTGCAAAATGCTTTTCAGAGCGCCAGAATCAATTTTCGACCAACAACGTGTTTCTGACCTCACATTGTTGATTTCTCTCAAAACGAATGTATTCCACTTCCAAATGGTTTAGTATGGCCCAATAACGCTTTAGTAAGCTTAGTAACACGTTTGAACTGAAATTGACAGATATCAACATCTCTTGTTTTTATGCCTGCAAAATGCTTTTCAGAGCGCCAGAATCACTTTTCGACCAACAACGTGTTTTTGACCTCACATTGTTGATTTCGCTCAAAACTAAAATATACCACTTCCAAATGGTTTAGTATGGCCCAATAACCCTTTATTAAGCTTAGTAACACGTTTGAACTGAAATTGACAGATATCAACATTTCTTATTTTTATGCCTGCAAAATGCTTTTCAGAGCGCCAGAATCACTTTTCGACCAACAACGTGTTTCTGACCTCACATTGTTGATTTCTCTCAAAACGAATGTATTCCACTTCCAAATGGTTTAGTATGGCCCGATAACCCTTTAGTAAGCTTAGCAACACGTTTGAACTGAAATTGACAGATATCAACATCTCTTGTTTTTATGCCTGCAAAATGCTTTTCAGAGCGCCAGAATCACTTTTCGACCAACAACGTGTTTCTGACCTCACATTGTTGATTTCTCTCAAAACGAATGTATTCCACTTCCAAATGGTTTAGTATGGCCCAATTACCCTTTGGTAAGCTTAGTAACACGTTTGCGTCGAAATTGACAGAGATATCAACATTTCTTGTTTTTATGCCTGCAAAATGCTTTTCAGAGCGCCAGAATCACTTTTCGACCAACAACGTGTTTCTGACCTCACATTGTTGATTTCTCTCAAAACGAATGTATTCCACTTCCAAATGGTTTAGTATGGCCCGATAACCCTTTAGTAAGCTTAGCAACACGTTTGAACTGAAATTGACAGATATCAACATCTCTTGTTTTTATGCCTGCAAAATGCTTTTCAGAGCGCCAGAATCACTTTTCGACCAACAACGTGTTTCTGACCTCACATTGTTGATTTCTCTCAAAACGAATGTATTCCACTTCCAAATGGTTTAGTATGGCCCAATTACCCTTTGGTAAGCTTAGTAACACGTTTGCGTCGAAATTGACAGAGATATCAACATTTCTTGTTTTTATGCCTGCAAAATGCTTTTCAGAGCGCCAGAATCACTTATCGACCAACAATGTGTTTTTGACCTTACATTGTGGATTTTGCTCAAAACGAATGTATTCCACTTCCAAATGGTTTAGTATGGCCCAATAACCCTTTAGTAAGCTTAGTAACACGTTTGAACTGAAATTGACAGATATCAACATCTCTTGTTTTTATGCCTGCAAAATGCTTTTCAGAGCGCCAGAATCACTTTTCGACCAACAACGTGTTTTTGACCTCACATTGTTGATTTCACTCAAAACGAATGTATTCCACTTCCAAATGGTTTAGTATGGCCCAATAACCCTTTAGTATGCTTAGTAACACGTTTGAACTGAAATTGACACAGATATCAACGTTTCTTGTTTTTATGCCCGCAAAATGCTTTTCAGAGCGCCAGAATCACTTTTTGACAGACAATGTGTTTTTGACTTTACATGGTTGATTTTACTCAAAACTACTTCCAAATGGTGGAGTATGGCCCTATAATCCATTGCTGAGCTTAGTAACACGTTTGCATTGAAATTGACAGAGATATCAACGTTTCTTGTTTTTATGCCTTTAAAATGCTTTTCAGAGCGCCAGAATCACTTTTCGACCAACAACGTGTTTTTGACCTCACATTGTTGATTTCACTCAAAACGAATGTATTCCACTTCCAAATGGTTTAGTATGGCCCAATAACCCTTTAGTAAGCTTAGTAACACGTTTGAACTGAAATTGACAGAGATATCAACGTTTCTTGTTTTTATGCCCGCAAAATGCTTTTCAGAGCGCCAGAATCACTTTTTGACAGACAATGTGTTTTTGACTTTACATGGTTGATTTTACTCAAAACTACTTCCAAATGGTGGAGTATGGCCCTATAATCCATTGCTGAGCTTAGTAACACGTTTGCATTGAAATTGACAGAGATATCAACGTTTCTTGTTTTTATGCCTTTAAAATGCTTTTCAGAGCGCCAGAATCACTTTTCGACCAACAACGTGTTTTTGACCTCACATTGTTGATTTCACTCAAAACGAATGTATTCCACTTCCAAATGGTTTAGTATGGCCCAATAACCCTTTAGTAAGCTTAGTAACACGTTTGAACTGAAATTGACAGAGATATCAACGTTTCTTGTTTTTATGCCCGCAAAATGCTTTTCAGAGCGCCAGAATCACTTTTTGACAGACAATGTGTTTTTGACTTTACATGGTTGATTTTGCTCAAAACTACTTCCAAATGGTGGAGTATGGCCCTATAATCCATTGCTGAGCTTAGTAACACGTTTGCATTGAAATTGACAGAGATATCAACGTTTCTTGTTTTTATGCCTGCAAAATGCTTTTCAGAGCGCCAGAATCACTTTTTGACCAACAACGTGTCTTTGACTTTACATGGTTGATTTTGCTCAAAACTACTTCCAAATGGTGGAGTATGGCCCTATAACCCATTGCTGAGCTTAGTAACACGTTTGCATTGAAATTGACAGAGATATCAACGTTTCTTGTTTTTATGCCTTTAAAATGCTTTTCAGAGCGCCAGAATCACTTTTCGACCAACAACGTGTTTTTGACCTCACATTGTTGATTTCACTCAAAACGAATGTATTCCACTTCCAAATGGTTTAGTATGGCCCAATAACCCTTTAGTAAGCTTAGTAACACGTTTGAACTGAAATTGACAGAGATATCAACGTTTCTTGTTTTTATGCCCGCAAAATGCTTTTCAGAGCGCCAGAATCACTTTTTGACAGACAATGTGTTTTTGACTTTACATGGTTGATTTTGCTCAAAACTACTTCCAAATGGTGGAGTATGGCCCTATAATCCATTGCTGAGCTTAGTAACACGTTTGCATTGAAATTGACAGAGATATCAACATGTCTTGTTTTTATGCCTGCAAAATGCTTTTCAGAGCGCCAGAATCACTTTTCGACCAACAACGTGTTTTTGACTTTACATGGTTGATTTTGCTCAAAACTACTTCCAAATGGTGGAGTATGGCCCTATAACCCATTGCTGAGCTTAGTAACACGTTTGCATTGAAATTGACAGAGATATCAACATGTCTTGTTTTTATGCCTGCAAAATGCTTTTCAGAGCGCCAGAATCACTTTTCGACCAACAACGTGTTTTTGACTTTACATGGTTGATTTTGCTCAAAACTACTTCCAAATGGTGGAGTATGGCCCTATAACCCATTGCTGAGCTTAGTAACACGTTTGCATTGAAATTGACAGAGATATCAACATTTCTTGTTTTTATGCCCGCAAAATGCTTTTCAGAGCGCCAGAATCACTTTTTGACAGACAATGTGTTTTTGACTTTACATGGTTGATTTTACTCAAAACTACTTCCAAATGGTGGAGTATGGCCCTATAATCCATTGCTGAGCTTAGTAACACGTTTGCATTGAAATTGACAGAGATATCAACGTTTCTTGTTTTTATGCCTTTAAAATGCTTTTCAGAGCGCCAGAATCACTTTTCGACCAACAACGTGTTTTTGACCTCACATTGTTGATTTCACTCAAAACGAATGTATTCCACTTCCAAATGGTTTAGTATGGCCCAATAACCCTTTAGTAAGCTTAGTAACACGTTTGAACTGAAATTGACACAGATATCAACGTTTCTTGTTTTTATGCCCGCAAAATGCTTTTCAGAGCGCCAGAATCACTTTTTGACAGACAATGTGTTTTTGACTTTACATGGTTGATTTTACTCAAAACTACTTCCAAATGGTGGAGTATGGCCCTATAATCCATTGCTGAGCTTAGTAACACGTTTGCATTGAAATTGACAGAGATATCAACGTTTCTTGTTTTTATGCCTTTAAAATGCTTTTCAGAGCGCCAGAATCACTTTTCGACCAACAACGTGTTTTTGACCTCACATTGTTGATTTCACTCAAAACGAATGTATTCCACTTCCAAATGGTTTAGTATGGCCCAATAACCCTTTAGTAAGCTTAGTAACACGTTTGAACTGAAATTGACAGAGATATCAACGTTTCTTGTTTTTATGCCCGCAAAATGCTTTTCAGAGCGCCAGAATCACTTTTTGACAGACAATGTGTTTTTGACTTTACATGGTTGATTTTACTCAAAACTACTTCCAAATGGTGGAGTATGGCCCTATAATCCATTGCTGAGCTTAGTAACACGTTTGCATTGAAATTGACAGAGATATCAACGTTTCTTGTTTTTATGCCTTTAAAATGCTTTTCAGAGCGCCAGAATCACTTTTCGACCAACAACGTGTTTTTGACCTCACATTGTTGATTTCACTCAAAACGAATGTATTCCACTTCCAAATGGTTTAGTATGGCCCAATAACCCTTTAGTAAGCTTAGTAACACGTTTGAACTGAAATTGACACAGATATCAACGTTTCTTGTTTTTATGCCCGCAAAATGCTTTTCAGAGCGCCAGAATCACTTTTTGACAGACAATGTGTTTTTGACTTTACATGGTTGATTTTACTCAAAACTACTTCCAAATGGTGGAGTATGGCCCTATAATCCATTGCTGAGCTTAGTAACACGTTTGCATTGAAATTGACAGAGATATCAACATTTCTTGTTTTTATGCCTGCAAAATGCTTTTCAGAGCACCAGAATCACTTTTCGACCAACAACGTGTTTTTGACCTCACATTGTTGATTTCACTCAAAACGAATGTATTCCACTTCCAAATGGTTTAGTATGGCCCAATAACCCTTTAGTAAGCTTAGTAACACGTTTGAACTGAAATTGACACAGATATCAACGTTTCTTGTTTTTATGCCCGCAAAATGCTTTTCAGAGCGCCAGAATCACTTTTTGACAGACAATGTGTTTTTGACTTTACATGGTTGATTTTACTCAAAACTACTTCCAAATGGTGGAGTATGGCCCTATAATCCATTGCTGAGCTTAGTAACACGTTTGCATTGAAATTGACAGAGATATCAACGTTTCTTGTTTTTATGCCTTTAAAATGCTTTTCAGAGCGCCAGAATCACTTTTCGACCAACAACGTGTTTTTGACCTCACATTGTTGATTTCACTCAAAACGAATGTATTCCACTTCCAAATGGTTTAGTATGGCCCAATCACCCTTTAGTAAGCTTAGTAACACGTTTGAACTGAAATTGACAGAGATATCAACGTTTCTTGTTTTTATGCCCGCAAAATGCTTTTCAGAGCGCCAGAATCACTTTTTGACAGACAATGTGTTTTTGACTTTACATGGTTGATTTTACTCAAAACTACTTCCAAATGGTGGAGTATGGCCCTATAATCCATTGCTGAGCTTAGTAACACGTTTGCATTGAAATTGACAGAGATATCAACGTTTCTTGTTTTTATGCCTTTAAAATGCTTTTCAGAGCGCCAGAATCACTTTTCGACCAACAACGTGTTTTTGACCTCACATTGTTGATTTCACTCAAAACGAATGTATTCCACTTCCAAATGGTTTAGTATGGCCCAATAACCCTTTAGTAAGCTTAGTAACACGTTTGAACTGAAATTGACACAGATATCAACGTTTCTTGTTTTTATGCCCGCAAAATGCTTTTCAGAGCGCCAGAATCACTTTTTGACAGACAATGTGTTTTTGACTTTACATGGTTGATTTTACTCAAAACTACTTCCAATTGTGGAGTATGGCCCTATAATCCATTGCTGAGCTTAGTAACACGTTTGCATTGAAATTGACAGAGATATCAACATTTCTTGTTTTTATGCCTGCAAAATGCTTTTCAGAGCGCCAGAATCACTTTTCGACCAACAACGTGTTTTTGACCTCACATTGTTGATTTCACTCAAAACGAATGTATTCCACTTCCAAATGGTTTAGTATGGCCCAATAACCCTTTAGTAAGCTTAGTAACACGTTTGAACTGAAATTGACACAGATATCAACGTTTCTTGTTTTTATGCCCGCAAAATGCTTTTCAGAGCGCCAGAATCACTTTTTGACAGACAATGTGTTTTTGACTTTACATGGTTGATTTTACTCAAAACTACTTCCAAATGGTGGAGTATGGCCCTATAATCCATTGCTGAGCTTAGTAACACGTTTGCATTGAAATTGACAGAGATATCAACGTTTCTTGTTTTTATGCCTTTAAAATGCTTTTCAGAGCGCCAGAATCACTTATCGACCAACAACGTGTTTTTGACCTCACATTGTTGATTTCACTCAAAACGAATGTATTCCACTTCCAAATGGTTTAGTATGGCCCAATAACCCTTTAGTAAGCTTAGTAACACGTTTGAACTGAAATTGACAGAGATATCAACGTTTCTTGTTTTTATGCCCGCAAAATGCTTTTCAGAGCGCCAGAATCACTTTTTGACAGACAATGTGTTTTTGACTTTACATGGTTGATTTTACTCAAAACTACTTCCAAATGGTGGAGTATGGCCCTATAATCCATTGCTGAGCTTAGTAACACGTTTGCATTGAAATTGACAGAGATATCAACGTTTCTTGTTTTTATGCCTTTAAAATGCTTTTCAGAGCGCCAGAATCACTTTTCGACCAACAACGTGTTTTTGACCTCACATTGTTGATTTCACTCAAAACGAATGTATTCCACTTCCAAATGGTTTAGTATGGCCCAATAACCCTTTAGTAAGCTTAGTAACACGTTTGAACTGAAATTGACAGAGATATCAACGTTTCTTGTTTTTATGCCCGCAAAATGCTTTTCAGAGCGCCAGAATCACTTTTTGACAGACAATGTGTTTTTGACTTTACATGGTTGATTTTACTCAAAACTACTTCCAAATGGTGGAGTATGGCCCTATAATCCATTGCTGAGCTTAGTAACACGTTTGCATTGAAATTGACAGAGATATCAACGTTTCTTGTTTTTATGCCTTTAAAATGCTTTTCAGAGCGCCAGAATCACTTTTCGACCAACAACGTGTTTTTGACCTCACATTGTTGATTTCACTCAAAACGAATGTATTCCACTTCCAAATGGTTTAGTATGGCCCAATAACCCTTTAGTAAGCTTAGTAACACGTTTGAACTGAAATTGACACAGATATCAACGTTTCTTGTTTTTATGCCCGCAAAATGCTTTTCAGAGCGCCAGAATCACTTTTTGACAGACAATGTGTTTTTGACTTTACATGGTTGATTTTACTCAAAACTACTTCCAAATGGTGGAGTATGGCCCTATAATCCATTGCTGAGCTTAGTAACACGTTTGCATTGAAATTGACAGAGATATCAACGTTTCTTGTTTTTATGCCTTTAAAATGCTTTTCAGAGCGCCAGAATCACTTTTCGACCAACAACGTGTTTTTGACCTCACATTGTTGATTTCACTCAAAACGAATGTATTCCACTTCCAAATGGTTTAGTATGGCCCAATAACCCTTTAGTAAGCTTAGTAACACGTTTGAACTGAAATTGACACAGATATCAACGTTTCTTGTTTTTATGCCCGCAAAATGCTTTTCAGAGCGCCAGAATCACTTTTTGACAGACAATGTGTTTTTGACTTTACATGGTTGATTTTACTCAAAACTACTTCCAAATGGTGGAGTATGGCCCTATAATCCATTGCTGAGCTTAGTAACACGTTTGCATTGAAATTGACAGAGATATCAACGTTTCTTGTTTTTATGCCTTTAAAATGCTTTTCAGAGCGCCAGAATCACTTTTCGACCAACAACGTGTTTTTGACCTCACATTGTTGATTTCACTCAAAACGAATGTATTCCACTTCCAAATGGTTTAGTATGGCCCAATAACCCTTTAGTAAGCTTAGTAACACGTTTGAACTGAAATTGACACAGATATCAACGTTTCTTGTTTTTATGCCCGCAAAATGCTTTTCAGAGCGCCAGAATCACTTTTTGACAGACAATGTGTTTTTGACTTTACATGGTTGATTTTACTCAAAACTACTTCCAATTGTGGAGTATGGCCCTATAATCCATTGCTGAGCTTAGTAACACGTTTGCATTGAAATTGACAGAGATATCAACATTTCTTGTTTTTATGCCTGCAAAATGCTTTTCAGAGCGCCAGAATCACTTTTCGACCAACAACGTGTTTTTGACCTCACATTGTTGATTTCACTCAAAACGAATGTATTCCACTTCCAAATGGTTTAGTATGGCCCAATAACCCTTTAGTAAGCTTAGTAACACGTTTGAACTGAAATTGACACAGATATCAACGTTTCTTGTTTTTATGCCCGCAAAATGCTTTTCAGAGCGCCAGAATCACTTTTTGACAGACAATGTGTTTTTGACTTTACATGGTTGATTTTACTCAAAACTACTTCCAAATGGTGGAGTATGGCCCTATAATCCATTGCTGAGCTTAGTAACACGTTTGCATTGAAATTGACAGAGATATCAACGTTTCTTGTTTTTATGCCTTTAAAATGCTTTTCAGAGCGCCAGAATCACTTATCGACCAACAACGTGTTTTTGACCTCACATTGTTGATTTCACTCAAAACGAATGTATTCCACTTCCAAATGGTTTAGTATGGCCCAATAACCCTTTAGTAAGCTTAGTAACACGTTTGAACTGAAATTGACAGAGATATCAACGTTTCTTGTTTTTATGCCCGCAAAATGCTTTTCAGAGCGCCAGAATCACTTTTTGACAGACAATGTGTTTTTGACTTTACATGGTTGATTTTACTCAAAACTACTTCCAAATGGTGGAGTATGGCCCTATAATCCATTGCTGAGCTTAGTAACACGTTTGCATTGAAATTGACAGAGATATCAACGTTTCTTGTTTTTATGCCTTTAAAATGCTTTTCAGAGCGCCAGAATCACTTTTCGACCAACAACGTGTTTTTGACCTCACATTGTTGATTTCACTCAAAACGAATGTATTCCACTTCCAAATGGTTTAGTATGGCCCAATAACCCTTTAGTAAGCTTAGTAACACGTTTGAACTGAAATTGACAGAGATATCAACGTTTCTTGTTTTTATGCCCGCAAAATGCTTTTCAGAGCGCCAGAATCACTTTTTGACAGACAATGTGTTTTTGACTTTACATGGTTGATTTTACTCAAAACTACTTCCAAATGGTGGAGTATGGCCCTATAATCCATTGCTGAGCTTAGTAACACGTTTGCATTGAAATTGACAGAGATATCAACGTTTCTTGTTTTTATGCCTTTAAAATGCTTTTCAGAGCGCCAGAATCACTTTTCGACCAACAACGTGTTTTTGACCTCACATTGTTGATTTCACTCAAAACGAATGTATTCCACTTCCAAATGGTTTAGTATGGCCCAATAACCCTTTAGTAAGCTTAGTAACACGTTTGAACTGAAATTGACACAGATATCAACGTTTCTTGTTTTTATGCCCGCAAAATGCTTTTCAGAGCGCCAGAATCACTTTTTGACAGACAATGTGTTTTTGACTTTACATGGTTGATTTTACTCAAAACTACTTCCAAATGGTGGAGTATGGCCCTATAATCCATTGCTGAGCTTAGTAACACGTTTGCATTGAAATTGACAGAGATATCAACGTTTCTTGTTTTTATGCCTTTAAAATGCTTTTCAGAGCGCCAGAATCACTTTTCGACCAACAACGTGTTTTTGACCTCACATTGTTGATTTCACTCAAAACGAATGTATTCCACTTCCAAATGGTTTAGTATGGCCCAATAACCCTTTAGTAAGCTTAGTAACACGTTTGAACTGAAATTGACACAGATATCAACGTTTCTTGTTTTTATGCCCGCAAAATGCTTTTCAGAGCGCCAGAATCACTTTTTGACAGACAATGTGTTTTTGACTTTACATGGTTGATTTTACTCAAAACTACTTCCAAATGGTGGAGTATGGCCCTATAATCCATTGCTGAGCTTAGTAACACGTTTGCATTGAAATTGACAGAGATATCAACGTTTCTTGTTTTTATGCCTTTAAAATGCTTTTCAGAGCGCCAGAATCACTTTTCGACCAACAACGTGTTTTTGACCTCACATTGTTGATTTCACTCAAAACGAATGTATTCCACTTCCAAATGGTTTAGTATGGCCCAATAACCCTTTAGTAAGCTTAGTAACACGTTTGAACTGAAATTGACACAGATATCAACGTTTCTTGTTTTTATGCCTGCAAAATGCTTTTCAGAGCGCCAGAATCACTTTTTGACCAACAACGTGTTTTTGACTTTACATGGTTGATTTTGCTCAAAACTACTTCCAAATGGTGGAGTATGGCCCTATAACCCATTGCTGAGCTTAGTAACACGTTTGCATTGAAATTGACAGAGATATCAACATTTCTTGTTTTTATGCCTGCAAAATGCTTTTCAGAGCGCCAGAATCACTTTTCGACCAACAACGTGTTTTTGACCTCACATTGTTGATTTCACTCAAAACGAATGTATTCCACTTCCAAATGGTTTAGTATGGCCCAATAACCCTTTAGTAAGCTTAGTAACACGTTTGAACTGAAATTGACAGAGATATCAACGTTTCTTGTTTTTATGCCCGCAAAATGCTTTTCAGAGCGCCAGAATCACTTTTTGACAGACAATGTGTTTTTGACTTTACATGGTTGATTTTACTCAAAACTACTTCCAAATGGTGGAGTATGGCCCTATAATCCATTGCTGAGCTTAGTAACACGTTTGCATTGAAATTGACAGAGATATCAACGTTTCTTGTTTTTATGCCTTTAAAATGCTTTTCAGAGCGCCAGAATCACTTTTCGACCAACAACGTGTTTTTGACCTCACATTGTTGATTTCACTCAAAACGAATGTATTCCACTTCCAAATGGTTTAGTATGGCCCAATAACCCTTTAGTAAGCTTAGTAACACGTTTGAACTGAAATTGACACAGATATCAACGTTTCTTGTTTTTATGCCCGCAAAATGCTTTTCAGAGCGCCAGAATCACTTTTTGACAGACAATGTGTTTTTGACTTTACATGGTTGATTTTACTCAAAACTACTTCCAAATGGTGGAGTATGGCCCTATAATCCATTGCTGAGCTTAGTAACACGTTTGCATTGAAATTGACAGAGATATCAACGTTTCTTGTTTTTATGCCTTTAAAATGCTTTTCAGAGCGCCAGAATCACTTTTCGACCAACAACGTGTTTTTGACCTCACATTGTTGATTTCACTCAAAACGAATGTATTCCACTTCCAAATGGTTTAGTATGGCCCAATAACCCTTTAGTAAGCTTAGTAACACGTTTGAACTGAAATTGACAGAGATATCAACGTTTCTTGTTTTTATGCCCGCAAAATGCTTTTCAGAGCGCCAGAATCACTTTTTGACAGACAATGTGTTTTTGACTTTACATGGTTGATTTTACTCAAAACTACTTCCAAATGGTGGAGTATGGCCCTATAATCCATTGCTGAGCTTAGTAACACGTTTGCATTGAAATTGACAGAGATATCAACGTTTCTTGTTTTTATGCCTTTAAAATGCTTTTCAGAGCGCCAGAATCACTTTTCGACCAACAACGTGTTTTTGACCTCACATTGTTGATTTCACTCAAAACGAATGTATTCCACTTCCAAATGGTTTAGTATGGCCCAATAACCCTTTAGTAAGCTTAGTAACACGTTTGAACTGAAATTGACAGAGATATCAACGTTTCTTGTTTTTATGCCCGCAAAATGCTTTTCAGAGCGCCAGAATCACTTTTTGACAGACAATGTGTTTTTGACTTTACATGGTTGATTTTACTCAAAACTACTTCCAAATGGTGGAGTATGGCCCTATAATCCATTGCTGAGCTTAGTAACACGTTTGCATTGAAATTGACAGAGATATCAACGTTTCTTGTTTTTATGCCTTTAAAATGCTTTTCAGAGCGCCAGAATCACTTTTCGACCAACAACGTGTTTTTGACCTCACATTGTTGATTTCACTCAAAACGAATGTATTCCACTTCCAAATGGTTTAGTATGGCCCAATAACCCTTTAGTAAGCTTAGTAACACGTTTGAACTGAAATTGACAGAGATATCAACGTTTCTTGTTTTTATGCCCGCAAAATGCTTTTCAGAGCGCCAGAATCACTTTTTGACAGACAATGTGTTTTTGACTTTACATGGTTGATTTTACTCAAAACTACTTCCAAATGGTGGAGTATGGCCCTATAATCCATTGCTGAGCTTAGTAACACGTTTGCATTGAAATTGACAGAGATATCAACGTTTCTTGTTTTTATGCCTTTAAAATGCTTTTCAGAGCGCCAGAATCACTTTTCGACCAACAACGTGTTTTTGACCTCACATTGTTGATTTCACTCAAAACGAATGTATTCCACTTCCAAATGGTTTAGTATGGCCCAATAACCCTTTAGTAAGCTTAGTAACACGTTTGAACTGAAATTGACACAGATATCAACGTTTCTTGTTTTTATGCCCGCAAAATGCTTTTCAGAGCGCCAGAATCACTTTTTGACAGACAATGTGTTTTTGACTTTACATGGTTGATTTTACTCAAAACTACTTCCAAATGGTGGAGTATGGCCCTATAATCCATTGCTGAGCTTAGTAACACGTTTGCATTGAAATTGACAGAGATATCAACGTTTCTTGTTTTTATGCCTTTAAAATGCTTTTCAGAGCGCCAGAATCACTTTTCGACCAACAACGTGTTTTTGACCTCACATTGTTGATTTCACTCAAAACGAATGTATTCCACTTCCAAATGGTTTAGTATGGCCCAATAACCCTTTAGTAAGCTTAGTAACACGTTTGAACTGAAATTGACACAGATATCAACGTTTCTTGTTTTTATGCCCGCAAAATGCTTTTCAGAGCGCCAGAATCACTTTTTGACAGACAATGTGTTTTTGACTTTACATGGTTGATTTTACTCAAAACTACTTCCAAATGGTGGAGTATGGCCCTATAATCCATTGCTGAGCTTAGTAACACGTTTGCATTGAAATTGACAGAGATATCAACGTTTCTTGTTTTTATGCCTTTAAAATGCTTTTCAGAGCGCCAGAATCACTTTTCGACCAACAACGTGTTTTTGACCTCACATTGTTGATTTCACTCAAAACGAATGTATTCCACTTCCAAATGGTTTAGTATGGCCCAATAACCCTTTAGTAAGCTTAGTAACACGTTTGAACTGAAATTGACACAGATATCAACGTTTCTTGTTTTTATGCCTGCAAAATGCTTTTCAGAGCGCCAGAATCACTTTTTGACCAACAACGTGTTTTTGACTTTACATGGTTGATTTTGCTCAAAACTACTTCCAAATGGTGGAGTATGGCCCTATAACCCATTGCTGAGCTTAGTAACACGTTTGCATTGAAATTGACAGAGATATCAACATTTCTTGTTTTTATGCCTGCAAAATGCTTTTCAGAGCGCCAGAATCACTTTTCGACCAACAACGTGTTTTTGACCTCACATTGTTGATTTCACTCAAAACGAATGTATTCCACTTCCAAATGGTTTAGTATGGCCCAATAACCCTTTAGTAAGCTTAGTAACACGTTTGAACTGAAATTGACAGAGATATCAACGTTTCTTGTTTTTATGCCCGCAAAATGCTTTTCAGAGCGCCAGAATCACTTTTTGACAGACAATGTGTTTTTGACTTTACATGGTTGATTTTACTCAAAACTACTTCCAAATGGTGGAGTATGGCCCTATAATCCATTGCTGAGCTTAGTAACACGTTTGCATTGAAATTGACAGAGATATCAACGTTTCTTGTTTTTATGCCTTTAAAATGCTTTTCAGAGCGCCAGAATCACTTTTCGACCAACAACGTGTTTTTGACCTCACATTGTTGATTTCACTCAAAACGAATGTATTCCACTTCCAAATGGTTAAGTATGGCCCAATAACCCTTTAGTAAGCTTAGTAACACGTTTGAACTGAAATTGACAGAGATATCAACGTTTCTTGTTTTTATGCCCGCAAAATGCTTTTCAGAGCGCCAGAATCACTTTTTGACAGACAATGTGTTTTTGACTTTACATGGTTGATTTTACTCAAAACTACTTCCAAATGGTG